>NC_048299.1:212418054-212647948 GCF_013100865.1 Trachemys scripta elegans
GGGGGGGGGGGGGTGCAGGGGCTGCAGGGCAAGGAGGAAGAGGTCAGGCAGGGGCATAGAGGCTGCAGGGGCAGGGGGGTGCAGGGCAGGTGGGAGGGTGCAGGGACTGCAGGGCGAGTGGGGAGCAGGGGTCACAGAGGCTGCAGGGGCGGGGGTGTGCAGGGACTGCAGGGCGAGTGGGGAGCAGGGAAGCACTTAGCAACCCCCAACCAGGATCAGAGCGGGAGGGAGGAGGGGGAATGCGGGGTGCTCAGAGGAGGGGGCAGAGACTTTGGGGAAGGGGTTGGAGAAGGGGCAGGGTTGGGGCGCGGCCAGGGGTGGAGTTGGGGCAGGGCCGGGGGTGGGACTGGGGCCCCATGGAGTGTCCTCTTTTTATAAATGTTTGAATATGGTAACCCTATATAAAATTAACTTAGCCAGTTTTTAATCCATTTAATGTGTGCCAATTGATAGGTCTCAAAACGTAACTGTAAACAGGGAATCATTATTAAAGTGGGTCTGTTTCCAGTGGGCTCCCCAAGGGCTCAGTTCTTGGCACTATACGCTATTTGACATTTTTACCTATGAGCTGTAAGACAACATAAAATAATCAGTGATAAAGTTAGCAGATGACCCAAACATTGGGGGAATGGTAAATAATGAAGAGAACAGGTCTCTGATTCAGAGTGATCTAGAGCTCTCAGTAAGCTAGATGCAAGTAAACAATATGTATTTTAATAGGGCTAAATATATATATCTAGGAACAACGAATGTAGGCCATACTTGTAGGATGGGGGACTCTATCCTGGGAAGCAATGACTGAAAAAGATTTGGGGGTCATGGTGGAGCTAATGCAATCCTGGGATGCAAAATTAATCTTGAGTAGGAATGGAAAGACTATTTTTATCTCTGTATTTGGCACTGGTGCAACTGCTCCTGGAATATTATGTCCAGTTCTGGTGCCCACAATTAAAGAAGGATGTTGATAAATTGGAGAGGGCTCAGAAGACAGTCAGGAGAATGAGTAAATGATTAGAAAACATGCCTTAGACTGAGCTCCATGAGCCTATCACTATATTTAGTTTAACAAAGAGAACAGTAAGCGGTCACTTTGTTACAGTCTGTAAGTATCTACATAGGTAACAAATATTTAATAATGGGCTCTTCAATCTAACAGAGAAAGGTATAATATGATCCAGTGACTAGAAGTTGAAGCTAGACAAATCTACACTGGACATAAGTGAGAGTAATTAACAGTAAGAGTAATTAACCATTGGAACAATTTACCAAGGGTCATGACAAATTCTCCATCACTGACAATTTTTAAATCAGGATTGGATGTGTTCTAAAAGCTATGCTCTAGTAATTATTTCGGGGAAGTTCTATGGCCTTTGTTATACAGGAGGTCAGATTAGATTATAATGGTTCCCTCTGAGTTTAGAATTTATGAATTTGTCATTTGAACAAATCAACCCTCCTAAAAGAGTTAATCCTATAAATTACACTTAAACAGATACATTCTATGTTGTAAATTATAAATGTAATTCTATCATTTTCCTTAGTGCAATATAATCAGGGTATTAGAAGTCTCTGAGGGCAAAATGAGGGAATTGTTTTTATGCACTAACTTGTGCTGAAACAATTTTTTAAATCTAATCCTTCCTTTTACTCCACCATGGAGGAAAGGTGAAAGCATGTCCATTCCAACTACTGGTAAACTTTTTTTTTTTCCTCTGTCAAAGATTTGGAGAAAGCTACACAAGTTTATGGAAATGCAGCATCTTAATCTTGCCTGTCAATGTTTTTTGTCAAGAGTTTTTTAGCGTGTAAAATAGTACTTAGCTAAGCCAATAAAAACATTACTATATTACCAGAAGGTGATAGGGTCTAAGTAAGGGAGGGTCATTTTAGGAGAACTCAATTTGTCAGGTGTTGGAATACAGATTTATTTTTGCTTATTTATTCAGATGTCCAGTCAGACGGGTTCTAGCATTCTTCAATCCCAAAATATACTAAGGGATGGGATTATCTCTAAAGCAGCAAGAACTAAGCACCTCCTTCAATAAAAATTTTAGTGATAGCCAAACCCAGCAGCTAGTTTGACTAGCTTTATTTTGTTTTTGTTTTGTCTATTTTGGTAATAAAGGTAAGCCCCCAGGAAGTTGGTACATTGGGCCTGTTGTATTAATTTTGATGAAATATATGGGCCCAAATAGTCAGAGGTGTTAACATGACCCTGCCACTGCCCAGTATTAAACATTTTAAAATGAGGTTTGACATACAGAGACTTCACTCTGCTTAGTACCATGGCAAACACCATCCTTTTAAAGCTTTTATTGAAGATACAGGGAAAAAGGAGAAACTTTTACAGCATTTGAAATATAAAGTATAAAATAAACCTGTTGCAGTTCAATCCTGTTTCCTAGAAGAGTAACACACAAAGTTGAGAGAAAAGAAGAGCGAAGATAGAAAATGCACTCGGTCTCTGGTGTTGACTCTCACTTGTAGCTTTACTGCTGGAAAAACACAGGCATGTCACATAGTCTTATTAGCTACTCTGAAACATGACAAACTTGTAGCAGGATCAGACTTTGTCAGCCATTGCTTTTAGTGGCCTCTTTCTGGTCACAGGCTCACAGCAATGCTGCAAAATATACAGTCTCAGCCAGCTAAGCCAAACTCCTATTAGACCAAAGGCAAAAGAAGAGGAATAGGAAGAAGAAATAAGTGGGGGAGGAAAAGGGAAAACAAGATAGGGGTGTGTGTTCAGAACTTAGCTAAAACAGGTGGGGGGTGACAATATTATCTGGGTCCTCTCTCTGGTCTGGTCTGGATATTTCCAAGATCAGGAAGACAAAAGTCTAACAGTGGTATAATAGATCCTGTGTTCCCAGAAGATGATGGGTGTGGCAGCCATGATGGTAAGGTTTGCTCCTTTCTTGTTCATCTGTCTCCAGCCATCAGTTGTCAGACAGCTGCTTCTTGCACTAGTTTTCTCCAAAAATCTTTCCTTTGGAAGAACCCTAAAAGGGAGTTATGGGTGGAATAGCCCATCCTATCATTATTTTATTAATCAATTATGCCTAATTTCTGCTGTACCAATTTAGGTCCATTGATTTCCAGTCCCATGCTTTTCTCGTTTACCAGACATTATTTGAACACAGTAATATCAATAGGCCTTTTTGTTTGCACTAATTCAGACTTTGTCTCCCTTTTGTGCTTTTTCTCACCAACATTTGTTGATATAAGTTATTGTGACATTTTATGAACTTTAACTCACTTTTTGTAGTTGAGCTCACAATTGGGGTAAATTGATAGGCCCAATTGTCACATGAGACCTAATAAGGATCTGACTAGTAGAAGTACTGCAGAAACTCTACCTTGTGCAGAATGTATCTGCCTGGGACAGGCCACTGAACACATCACCCTTGTGCTCCAGACTTCTTCTGTTGTCCGTTTAGTGCCTTTGTCCTGATCTTCAAAGGCATCATCTGCTCAAAACCAGTTGCATCAATGACCATGTCAAGATCCATGACTTGAATAGACTGTTTTGCTTCCCTTGAATAATGTAAAATATAAATCTCAGGCTGAAGCACATAGGAGTTGGAGATAATATATTCTCAGTTGTGGGATTTTGACCATGAAATGATCTTCCAGAGAAGGTCAAACTAATCAAGAGTGTTAATTGCTTAAGCTGTTTTTGTGTGGTCATAGACCTGGTGCTAGCCTTCTGCATCAAGGTGAATTTCACCACCAACAACTAATTCATTCATTTTGAATTTATTTGGGAAGGGCCTATATACAGTGGCAATGGGCTCTACAGAAAACTCCAGGACAGATGATGAATCCATGGAACATACTGTGGTGTCAGTGAGGAGTTCTGCTGAAAAATCAATAGCATGTTGATTGTGGTCCTTAATTTAACAGTGGTAGTATTACAAATAGATTACAAAACATCTAGAAAGACAAGCTCCCTGCTTTGGAGAGTTGTCAGTCTATTTCAGGCAATAAAAGTACATGAGAGAACAGTTCAAATGCAAGAACATATGGAGAAATTGCTACTGAGGAGATAACATTCGTTGAATTGTAAGACTGTAATATCCACAAAGCTTCCATATTCTATATTCCATTACAATACAGTAGGGCAGAGTTAAAATCTAATTATCTAATGTACATAGTAACTAAGCTAATGAAAATTAATAGTCATTAATTACATTTAATTGAGAGTTTCCAGACATTTGACATTCTTTTCACTGATGTTTTAAGTAGGGAATAATTTTAAAACCTTTAACATTAACAAAGCTTTTTGTCTATGGATCACAAAGTCTTCAGGTTGCAAAAACTACTTTATAGACCCTGCCCCAAATGGAAACTTGCTTCAATACACAAACATATCATATGTAAATAAAATATTAAATCAGCAATACAGCAAGTAACACTTCAAAGTGAGCAGAGGGCTAACAAATCAGTAGCCATAACAAGCAATCACCAGAGAATAGAAAACCAAAACAGTAGGAGAAATTCACCACATAGTTGGTACTGTAGATCAGTGGTTCTCAACCTTTTCAGACTACTGTACCCCCTTCAGGAGTCTGATATGTCTTGCATACCCCAAGTTTCACCTCACTTAATAACTACTTGATTACAAAACTCAGACCTAAAAATACAAAAGTGTCACAGAACATTATTACTGAAAAATTCCTTACTTTTCTCTTTTTGTCTGTATGAAATTTTAGTTTGTACTTACTTTGCTAGTGCTTTTTATGTAGCCTGTTGTAAAACTAGGTAAATATCTAGGTGAGTTGATGTACCCCTTGAAAGACCTCTGCATACACCTGGTTGAGAACCACTGCTGTAGATAAACAGGTCAGCAGAATCAGATTTGTGTAGTCCTTACACCAAAAACTACATGGATTGTGATTGCTCCCAGATTATGCAGAGGTGTCAAAGGAGAGCAGAAGTTTCTTTATTTATCTGTTTAGTATTATATATTTTAAATCTAATCAGTACAGAAGCTCAGACATCTTGACGATTAATTATAGCCACAATCCACCTAGAAATACACAAAACACTCAGCAACATAACACTTCACCCCAGAAAAATAAAGTAATTTGACATGCCAATAAATAAAAGTAGCAAAATATACATCATTCCACCTCACCAAAAACCCATTGTGTTCTCTTCTCTATCTTGCTTTGTGCTCACATGCAGGGCCCCTAGTTTCTGTACAGAGCTATTAAATGCTCAGAATTATATTATAATCCCTTTTTTCAGGAGGTATATGTGGGATACAGGGAGTGATGGACCATAAACCACATGCAAAGTGAAGAGGGTAGAGGATCTTTGGAATGACTGTAGGTTATATGTTTCATAGTATAAATAAATAGTGCTCAATGCTCTGCAATGGAATACTGTATGCCAAGTGTTATTCATCAATATCTCTTTTTCTAGCATTCCTGCTATGGTGATTTATAGACTATATTTGTTGATCACACATGGGTTATTCCTTTGGGGCCCATGAGACTGCTCTTGCTGCCAGCCTGATTCATACTTAAAATTTACACCTCATTTGTGGAAAACAGCGGGGCAGCACTAAGTAGAATAAGAGGTAGGGGGTTATATCATACCTCTTGGCATCCCACTTCCATAACAAGAACTGCATAGGAAAGCCATGTTGGTGTAATGCCTTTGCAGCATGCTATTTTTAAAAGAGAAAAGCTTGTTCAGTATTAGCATTTATAATGGTAGAAATCAAAGTCTGATATGATTGTTTTCTTAGATTAAAGCATACATTTTGTGTGTTGGGAAGATTTAACCAGTGCAAACTTGCATTTAACAGGACTATAACTCCTGTCACAGATGAGTTTCAGTAGTGGAGTAAATTAAGGTAAAGGGAGAAATACATATTAAATTATAATAAATATTTTGGGTAATTTTGAATTGTTTCAGAAAGATGGAGACAACCACAATGCAAATGCAAGCATTAAAAATCCAGCATGCTCTGTGAACACATCTTCTAACATGTATAAAATATTAAATAGCAGTACATAAATTGTCCACCAAAAACCTGGCTATTCACATTGCCATTTTTTTTTATATTACCTCTCCAAAAATCCTAGCTATATATCCTTCTGACTTGTGTATGATGAGTTAGAATTGTCTTCTCTCAATCCTGATGATAGAGGCTCTCATTCGGGAAAGCACCCCTACTCAGGATAGCATTTGAGCCAATCCAACTAAATTGGATTTAAGCATGCGCTTAAATGCAGTCCTGAATGAGTATGGAATTACACATGTACTTAGGTGCTTTTCTGCCCCAAGGCTGGAATTTATGAAGCCAATATTTGGTCTACTGAAGAACATAAGGGAGTTTTAAGTGTTTTTTAGTCACAGGAGTCAGAGAAGATAGCGCACTTAAAATGATGTAGGGAAATGATAATACAGAAATGGCTGTCCTCTGAAGCTGGAGCATATTTAGAATATCTAAAACTGTTTGTTCAGAGAGATGCTATTTCCTCTTGCTAACAAAACTGCACCTAGTAGCTCAGTTTCAAAGTGCTCTGATTTATCACATTTACACTTGTAAATGGAAACAACTAGCTGCAGGATAGTGAGCAAATTAAAAAAATCCTATGAAAATGGAGAGTCATGTCATAGTATGTATTTCAGTAGATGTTGGTTGCAACTGTGGACTGCATAATAATTACTAGCAGGTTTATCTTGGCCGAGTCTTCATGGCTTTTAACACTTGTGCAGAGTATATATAAAATGCTACTAAATCAGAAGAATAGCATTGTGCATCCACTTTGCAGAAGTATAAATGAGTACACAGGATACAAGGAAGAGGAGAATCAAGCCCTCGGGCCAGATTCTGTAGTCTATACTCAGTTCAGGGCCATAGATGGGAAGGGGCAAAGGTGGCTTACAGCCTGGGACAGGTCAGGGGCCAGCTTGACCACTGCACAAATTAGGACACCTCGAAGGCTGCTCTAATTTTACATAAAGCTTCTCATGGCTCCAAGGAATTATTCTGGCAATGGGGAATAGAATCACTTAGCTTTACTCCTTTGCCTCAGTAGATGGGAAAAGGATGATATAGAATGATCCACTATGGCAGCTTTGCCAATCAGGATTCCATTTGCACCATCAAGTGCCCAGATCTGCCAGGTTAATGACTATTTCTTGCCACCAGAGCTAGATGTCAAAGAAGAATCTGCACCCCAATGTCTAGAAGTCCTTCATGCCTGCTTGTCAGGGTGTTTTTCTTTCAATTCTTTTATGTAATGAAGTAGCAGAATGTACTGAAATAATGTTATACATAGAGCAAAGGCTGCAGAAGGTGAAAGCAGGCATTTTTGCTGCATGTATTGATTTTTCACATGAAAACTGAAATAAATAGGATTTGTAACACTTGTTTTGAACACTGATTCTTCAGGTTCAGCAGTAGCTAAAATATGCTTACAGGTGGATTGCAAAAAAAAAGGATGTGGCTATGTGACTTCTTTTGGTGTTTGGAGATGTATACAAATGGTCAGAAAGGTAATGGAGAGGGGAAAGGTTTGTTTGTTTATATTTAGCTTGGATTTTTACTTCAAAAATACCTGGAATGATAAATGTTGTCTCCCCTTGTTTTTACTACACAACCCTTTGGGAAATAGAGAACAGAAATGGGTGTTTTCTTAAACTGTAGTTGAAAGGTTAGAAGTTGATTCTTCAACAGAGATCCTTTCCTCCCCACTACCTGCAAGGCATTCAAATTAAATAATTTTAGCAAAATATAACAAAATACAGTGCTTTTAAAATAGTCTGACTACTAATCCTTTCCTCCTCAATTGTTTCAAGTTTTGAATGGTTGAGTTCATATTCCTTCTACTTCCCTAGTTGTGTGTGGTTTTTGTTTGTTTGTTTTGTTTTGTTTTTCTTTGGTAGGGAAAACTGGGTTAAGAATCTGAATTTCTAATGCAAAAATAAGTTAACTCTCTCCCTTCCCCCACCAAAAAAAGGTCATCACTCAGGCATTCCTTACGCATCAGAAAGAAATAAAAATGTCAAACTCATTTTCCCTCTTTGCTGGTTGGCTACAGCTCAACAGCCTTTACCTTCTGTCTCCCACTGCTATATCTTTGTTTTTCCTGTGCCATGCATGGCACAACAGGACTTTTGCCTGTGTCAGGACTGCAGGATCGGATGTATTTGGAATGACATTTTTAAAAAGTGAAAATAGGGGCTGATATCCAGAACATTTCTAAATCCCTTTCTCTCTTTAAAACCTGATTTCCCCCCCCCCATGTGCTTCTTGCATGTAGTAGGAAATAACATGTTAAGGCCCCAAACTAGCATAGGGCCCTGCACCGGTACAGAATCCCATTGAAGTCAATGGATGGACTGAGTCACCTCCATATCTAAGACTTAGATCGAGCATTTAGGGTCAGCCCATAGCAGTGTGCAACATGTGCTGGCAGCTGCACTGCGCTCGGAGGAACTCCTGGAAGGGATTGTGACTCAGCCATACTTCCTTCCTGATCCCCACTTGCTCCAGTGAGGAAGAGGTAACTTACTGATTGGAAGGCAAAAGATGCACTGTCCTAGGGATGGGGGTTCCACGACCACCACTCCCAAGAGGAGGAGGAGGGTGGTGGTGGTCGGGGACTCCCTCCTCAGGGGGACTGAGTCATCTATCTGCCGCCCTGACCGGGAAAACCGAGAGGTCTGCTGCTTGCCAGGAGCTAGGATACACGATGTGACGGAGAGACTGCCGAGACTCATCAAGCCCTCGGATCGCTACCCCTTCCTGCTTCTCCACGTGGGCACCAATGATACTGCCAAGAATGACCTTGAGCGGATCACTGCAGACTACGTGGCTCTGGGAAGAAGGATAAAGGAGTTTGAGGCGCAAGTGGTGTTCTCATCCATCCTCCCTGTGCAAGGAAAAGGCCGGGGTAGAGACCGTCGAATCGTGGAAGTCAACGAATGGCTACGCAGGTGGTGTCGGAGAGAAGGCTTTGGATTCTTCGACCATGGGATGGTGTTCCAAGAAGGAGTGCTAGGCAGAGATGGGCTCCACCTAACGAAGAGAGGGAAGAGCATCTTCGCCAGCAGGCTGGCTAACCTAGTGAGGAGGGCTTTAAACTAGGTTCACCGGGGGAAGGAGACCAAAGCCCTGAGGTAAGTGGGGAAATGGGATCCTGGGAGGAAGCACAAGCAGGAGAGCGCAAGAGGGGAGGACTCCTGTCTCATGCTGAGAAAGAGGGACGATCATTGAGTTATCTTAAGTGCCTATACACAAATGCAAGAAGCCTGGGAAACAAGCAGGGAGAACTGGAAGTCCTGGCACAGTCAGGGAACTATGATGTGATTGGAATAACAGAGACTTGGTGGGACAACTCACATGACTGGAGTACTGTCATGGATGGATATAAACTGTTCAGGAAGGACAGGCAGGGCAGAAAAGGTGGGGGAGTTGCGTTGTATGTAAGAGAGGAGTATGACTGCTCAGAGCTCCGGTATGAAACTGCAGAAAAACCTGAGAGTCTCTGGATAAAGTTGAGAAGTGGGAGCAACAAGGGTGATGTTGTGGTTGGAGTCTGCTATAGACCACCAGACCAGGGGGATGAGGTGGACGAGGCTTTCTTCTGGCAACTAGCAGAAATTGCTAGATCACAGGCCCTGGTTCTCATGGGAGACTTTAATCACCCTGATATCTGCTGGGAGAGCAATACAGCGGTGCACAGGCAATCCAGGAAATTTTTGGAAAGTGTAGGGGACAATTTCCTGGTGCAAGTGCTGGAGGAACCAACTAGGGGCAAAGCTTTTCTTGACCTGCTGCTCACAAACAGGGAAGAACTAGTAGGGGAAGCAAAAGTGGATGGGAACCTGGGAGGCAGTGACCATGAGATGGTCGAGTTCAGGATCCTGACACAAGGAAGAAAGGAGAGCAGCAGAATACGGACCCTGGACTTCAGAAAAGCAGACTTTGACTCCCTCAGGGAACAGATGGGCAGGATCCCCTGGGAGAATAACATGAAGGGCAAAGGGGTCCAGGAGAGCTGGCTGTATTTTAAAGAATCCTTATTGAGGTTGCAGGAACAAACCATCCCGATGTGTAGAAAGAACAGTAAATATGGCAGGCGACCAGCTTGGCTAAACAGTGAAATCCTTGCTGATCTTAAATGCAAAAAAGAGGCTTATAAGAAGTGGAAGATTGGACAAATGACCAGGGAGGAGTATAAAAATATTGCTCAGGCGTGCAGGAGTGAAATCAGGAAGGCCAAATCACACTTGGAGTTGCAGTTAGCAAGAGATGTTAAGAGTAACAAGAAGGGTTTCTTCAGGTATGTTAGCAACAAGAAGAAAATCAAGGAAAGTGTGGGCCCCTTACTGAATGAGGAAGGCAACCTAGTGACAGAGGATGTGGAAAAAGCTAATGTACTCAATGATTTTTTTGCCTCTGTCTTCACGCACAAGGTCAGCTCCCAGATTGCTGCACTGGGCAGTACAGCATGGGGAGAAGGTGACCAACCCTCTGTGGAGAAAGAAGTGGTTCAGGACTATTTAGAAAAACTGGACGTGCACAAGTCCATGGGGCCGGATGCGCTGCATCCGAGGGTGCTAAAAGAGTTGGCGGGTGAGATTGCAGAGCCATTAGCCATTATTTTTGAAAACTCATGGCGATCGGGGGAGGTCCCAGATGACTGGAAAAAGGCTAATGTAGTGCCCATCTTTAAAAAAGGGAAGAAGGAGGATCCGGGGAACTACAGGCCAGTCAGCCTCACCTCAGTCCCTGGAAAAATCATGGAGCAGGTCCTCAAGGAATCAATTATGAAACATTTAGAGGAGAGGAAAGTGATCAGGAACAGTCAGCATGGATTCACGAAGGGGAAGTCGTGCCTGACTAACCTAATTGCCTTCTATGAGGAGATAACTGGCTCTGTGGACGAGGGGAAAGCAGTGGATGTGTTATTTCTTGACTTTAGCAAAGCTTTTGATACGGTTTCCCACAGTATTCTTGCCACCAAGTTAAAGAAGTATGGGCTGGATGAATGGACTGTAAGGTGGATAGAAAGCTGGCTAGATCATCGGGCTCAACGGGTAGTGATCAATGGCTCCATGTCTAGTTGGCAGCCGGTTTCAAGCGGAGTGCCCCAAGGGTCGGTCCTGGGGCCGGTTTTGTTTAATATCTTTATTAATGATCTGGAGGATGGTGTGGACTGCACTCTCAGCAAGTTTGCAGATGACACTAAACTAGGAGGCGTGGTAGATACACTAGAGGGTAGGGATCGGATACAGAGGGACCTAGACAAATTAGAGGATTGGGCAGAAAAAAACCTGATGAGGTTCAACAAGGACAAGTGCAGAGTCCTGCACTTAGGACGGAAGAATCCCATGCACTGCTACAGACTAGGGACCGAATGGCTAGGTAGCAGTTCTGCTGAAAAGGACCTAGGGGTCACAGTGGACGAGAAGCTGGATATGAGTCAACAGTGTGCTCTTGTTGCCAAGAAGGCTAACGGCATTTTGGGCTGTATAAGTAGGGGCATTGCCAGCAGATCGAGGAACGTGATCGTTCCCCTTTATTCGACATTGGTGAGGCCTCATCTGGAATACTGTGTCCAGTTTTGGGCCCCACACTACAAGAAGGATGTGGAAAAATTGGAAAGAGTCCAGCGGAGGGCAACAAAAATGATTAGGGGTCTGGAGCACATGACTTATGAGGAGAGGCTGAGAGAACTGGGATTGTTTAGTCTCCAGAAGAGAAGAATGAGGGGGGATTTGATAGCAGCCTTCAACTACCTGAAGGGGGGTTCCAAAGAGGATGGAGCTCGGCTGTTCTCAGTGGTGGCAGATGACAGAACAAGGAGCAATGGTCTCAAGTTGCAGTGGGGGAGGTCCAGGTTGGATATCAGGAAAAACTATTTCACTAGGAGGGTGGTGAAACACTGGAATGCGTTACCTAGGGAGGTGGTGGAGTCTCCTTCCTTGGAGGTTTTTAAGGCCCGGCTTGACAAAGCCCTGGCTGGGATGATTTAGCTGGGAATTGGTCCTGCTTTGAGCAGGGGGTTGGACTAGATGACCTCTTGAGGTCCCTTCCAACTCTGATATTCTATGATTCTATACTGCAGGTCTGTAAAGGCTGCTGCTTGCTTCCCACCTCAAGCCCAGCCAGCAGGAAGGTGCAGAACCATGGCTCCATCCCCTCCCTGCTTACTTGATGCTGCAGGGAACCCTAGGCCGCAATCCCTGTGGCCCTAATCCAGCTGCATTGAAGACTTGAGTCTTTACTCCCTTCAACTCTCCTGCATAGCCATGTTAGAGCAAGGCTTTTACATCAGTGTAACTCCATTGCCTTCAGCGTGGTTAGTTTTGATGTGACTGAGATCAGGGTCTAGACCCTTAATTATTTTTTCTTTAACTCAGCTAAGTGAACTGCTTTAATGTCATCCACTAAAGATGGATATTGCACGTTTCTAGAGGCACCACCAGTACTTTACCTCCTAATGGCCTATTACAACATCAGTGGATATCAATGAACGTGGATGTTATGCTATGAGAGAGTACTATGTGTGACTTGGCATAGAATGAAAAAGGGAGAGCTGTTTAGAAAATGGCACTTTTTTTTTTCTGCAGAAAATTTTGACTTTTTGGTGAAAAGTTGAAATCCAAAAGCAAGACACACAAATTGTTTCAGGAATGCACCTAGAATACTTCATGGGGTTTGTGGCTCATGTGCCATTCTCCTCTGTGAGCTGGGAAACCTGGATGGACTCCATCACTCATGATGCACCAAATTCTTTGCTCTTATTGAGACACCATGGAGCTTCATAAGAGACGTAGTCTATCTGGGGAACCAGCTTGTAACACTGTGTGCTGACTCAGGAGCTAACTCAGTGCTCTCACTTAAATCCCCACCTGCTTACACTAGTTGAGCTCTGGTTGAAAGATAGGCAATTGACTGAGGGTGTCAATTAACTGAGAACTACAACTGAGGGGCTAATTGAGGGGGAAGCAAGCCCAACAGCTGGATTATATAAGCAGATAGGAAGAAAGTGTTGTGGGAGAGCAGGCAGCCTGAAGGAAGGTAGAGTTTGGCAGGACAGGCTGCTATTAGTACTGTTCCCTTCACCAGAGGCAAGCGGGGAAGCTAAATACATGTAAATAACACTATAGACCAGTGGCGGGCAATCTGTGGCCCATGAGGGTAATCTGCTGGCAGGCCACCAAACTGTGTGTTTACATTTGCACGGCTGCCCGCAGCTCCCCATGGCCATGGTTCGCCATTCCCAGCCAATGGGAGCTGTGGGAAGTGGCGGCCAGCACGTCCCTGTGGCCCGCGCCGCTTCCCGCAGCTCCCATTGGCCAGGAATGGCAAACCGCAGCCACTGGGAGTTGTGGGCGGCCATGCAAAGGTAAACACACTAAGGTGGCCCGCCGCAGGTTTCCCACTACTGCTACAGGCTGTGGGCTGCTGAAAGAATATACTAAAGCCTGGTGGTCGTCGGGAGTGCTAGAACAATTTGCATAGTGGGGATGCTGAGAGCTATTGAACCAAATCATAAATCCTGTATATGATGGAAACCAGTTCAAGCCAGGGGATTCAGCAACTCCCCAACACCTGTGGTTCCAGCACCTAAGGTGGTGGTTGTGAAAGGAGACCTGGAGTGGTGGTGGTCTGTGATTAAGGCATGAAACGATTCTCAGAGGAACACTCTATGACACCACCCCATTAAAGGGAATGGAAGTCTGAGGCTCCTGAACCACATCTCCCTTGAGGCACTATGATAATATTTCTGATTAAATGTTTTGGGTTTTCAAAAACATTGAAAACCAAAATCTCTTTGGTTTTCAGGTATGCAGTTTTTTGAGGGAAATGTCAAATTTTTCCATGGTAAGCTGAGATTTTTTCATGGAAAAATTGTTTAATCGAAACCAATTTTATATTCAAAACAGTTTTTGACAGAATTTTTGATCAGCCCTAACATTAGGCTATTATAATACCCTATATCGATATTCCCTTTTCTTAGTAAGCACCACAGACCATTATTTGTATATTCTTGTGCATTTAATTCAATAGTAAGCAGAAAATGCTGAGTTTTTACTTTGGTTTTATTCAGGGAAACACTCTCATTAATATTGTTGCCCAGTCTTGTTTTATTGCGAGTCTTGCAATATTTATAGTTTATTCTTAAAGCTCCTGTTGTCAGGTGGTTCCATGAGTATCTCAACTTCTTTTTTTTTTTTTTTTTTTTTTTTTTGGTAGTTTCTCATCTTCATGATTACAGAGAAAAGCTTAAACATGAAATCTAAAGGCTCACAAAAAAGCAAATAAAGAACCCTAAACTAATTATTAATAATCTCATGATTTTGGGAGGTCAGGCCTTTGATTTTTGAATACATGGGGCTGGTAATACTGCATTAAAATGTGCAGGACTTTGTATGAAAACTAAGTAGGACCAGCAGATACAGCTCAATATAAGGAGGATATCCCTCTACTTAAAACAAACACAGCTCTCTATCTGTTATACATTTCTGAAACTGCCTTCTAAATCAAAATGTCTTACACAAGGTTTTTAAACACATGACACTTCATTCTGCCTTTTCCTATAGTGGTGACAAAAGGGCAGAAACAATCTTGTTGTTAAGAAGCATAGAATAAATTCAGTGTTGTTAGCAAGTGGAAAGGCATAACATGAATAAGGACTCTGTGTACAAATAATCCCCACATATCCATTCAGCCAACTAAGCCTTAACATTTAGCCGTACATGAAGCTGAAAATAGAATTCCATTCTTTTACATTCAATGTTCAGAATAATTCCTTTGAATTTTCCTTCCATGAATAATGCACTGAATCACAGCTCCCTTCATGAGCCTATCATACCTTAGTTTACTCAGCTCCAAAGTCCACCAAATTTATAAAGTCCATCATGAAAATACATTCACAGTTTTACTTGAAATAGAACTATTATCTAATTATTTTCATTTAGAAATGTTCCCTTATGCTTCATGCAAAATGTTTGCATCTGCTAGTGGAATATAAATGACATTTTATTTAAATATAAATTATGCCTGAGATGCTGAGGGAAGCTGGAGTTTGGATATTAATTATAGTGGTTCTGCAAGTATAAGGATTCACCAGTAATGTTTTGGAGCAAAGGCAAGGGAGGAAGGGCAAGGATAAAGGGTAAATGAAAGGTGCACAAACATTTTCATAGTGTGGACCACTTATTAATGGATTGGCTTATAGACCATTTCTTCTGCCGTACATTAATGTACCAACCATCTTACCTCTCATTTCTGATCATATAGCACTGCTCTGACTACTACAGCAAGTGCTTACAAGGAAAATTAATATTAGGAAAGAATTAGTGATCACGTGGCATTTAGAAAATCTATATGTAGAATATATTGGTGGTGGGTTGGAACACATTTGCTCCCTAAAGCCCTGTGAACTGGGGTTGGAGACTCACAGCCCCTCACAGGGGGGGTTAAGGCTCGGCTGGTGCCCTTCTCATCTCCCCAGCAGCCCACACCAATACTCATCTGGTCATCACCAAGGTACTGGCAGTCAGCATCCAACAGAATCCAACTCCCCACCTCTCTCAGGCACCCTGTGAATCCTGACACCAGTGCCTCTAGGTTGGTGGGCTTGAGTACCCGAGGCAATCTCATTTATCTGGACTTTGCCCAAGCACACAAGAACCCCACCAAGTGTAAGAACTTCCACAAGTTACTGGAGTACATAGATGGGTCACTCATTTTCTTGGGACTGGTCACTCACCAGATAGCTCCCATAGATGAAATTAGCGTTCAAGGCCACCAAGAAATCCTCCCGTTTGGGCTAATTTGTGCATTCCATTAATCCTGGCCACCATGGATGTAGAAGCACTTTACATCAATATTCCACATGAGGATGGACTACAAGCTGTCAGGAATAGTATCCCTGATGAGGCCACAGCACGCCTGGTGGCTGAGCTTTGTGACTTTGTCCTCACCCACAACCACTTCAGATTTGGGGACAACTTATACCTTCAAGTCAGTGGCACTGCTATGGGTACCCGCATGGCCCCACAGTATGCCAACATTTTTATGGCTGACTTAGAACAACGCTTCCTCAGCTCTCGTCCCCTAGTGCCCCTCCTCTACTTGCGCTACATTGATGACATCTTCATCATATGGACCCACGGAAAGGAGCCCTTTGAAGAATTCCACCTCGACTTCAACAATTTCCACCCCACCATCAACCTCAGCCTGGACCAGTCCACACAAGAGATCCACTTCCTGGACACTACCGTGAAAAATAAGCGATGGTCACATAAACACCACCCTATACCGGAAACCTACTGACCGCTATACGTACCTACATGCCTCCAGCTTCCATCCAAGACACATCACACGATCCATTGTCTACAGCCAAGCCCTAAGATACAACCGAATTTGCTCCAACCCCTCAGACAGAGACAAACACCTACAAGATCTTTATCAAGCATTCGTAAAACTACAATTCCCACCTGGGGAAGTGAGGAAACAGATTGAAAGAGCAAGACGGGTACCCAGAAATCACCTACTACAAGACAGGCCCAACAGGGACAATAACAGAACACCACTGGCCATCACATACAGCTCCCAGCTAAAACCTCTCCAGCGCATTATCCACAATCTACAACCTATCCTGGAAAATGATCCCTCACTCTCACAGACCTTGGGAGGCAGCCCAGTCCTCGCTTACAGACAACCCCACAACCTGAAGCAAATACTCACCAGCAACTACACACCACACCACAGAAACACCAACCCAGGAACCAATCCCTGTAGCAAACCTCGTTGCCTACTCTGTCCCCATATCTACTCTGGCGACACCATCAGAGGACCCAACCACATCAGCCACACCATCAAGGGCTCATTCACCTGCACATCCACTAATGTTATATATGCCATCATGTGCCAGCAATGCCCCTCTGCCATGTACCTTGGCCAAACTGGACAGTCCCTCCGCAAAAGAATAAATGGACACAAATCGGACATCAGGAATGGTAACATACATAAGCCAGTAAGTGAACACTTCAATCTCCCTGGTCATTCTATTACTGATTTAAAAGTCACTATCATTGAACAAAAAAACTTCAGAAACAGACTTCAAAGAGAAACAGCAGAACTCAAATTCATTTGCAAATTTAACACCATTAATCTGGGCTTGAATAGGGACTGGGAGTGGCTGGCTCATTACAGAAGCAGCTTTTCCTCTCCTGGAATTGACACCTCCTCATCTATTATTGGGAGTGGACTACATCCACCCTGATTGAATTGGCCCTGTGAACACTGGTTCTCCACTTGCGAAGTAACTCCCTGCTCTCCATGTGTCAGTATATAATGCCTGCATCTGTAACTTTCACTCTATGCATCTGAAGAAGTGAGGTTTTTACCCACGAAAGCTTATGCCCAAATAAATCTGTTAGTCTTCAAGGTGCCACCAGACACCTTGTTGTTTTTGTAGATACAGATTAACACAGCTACCCCCTGATACTTGACATTAAACAGTAGTTCTTGGTATCCCACTATTCATTGCCTATTACCCACCTGCTGGCAGTCAGACTTGGTATGTTTTGAGTGCCTGTTTTGCTGACAATCCTGTTTCCCTAGCACTGACCTGGGACCAGCAATCCTTTGCGGTTTACTCGGTCATCCAAAGAATTCAGAAACACAAAGACAGGGATCCAAATCTACCTTGTCAACCACCGCAGTCTCCAATGGCTCCAGGGATTCCTGTTAAATATCAACACTATGCCTACATCTTTGACAGAAAGAAAGCTTACACCCTACCATTCCATCGCAGTTATGACTGCTCCATCGACTTCCATCCGGGAACAGAGGTTCCCTTTGGGTGCATTTGCTTCCAAACTACAGGCACTGCAGAGCTACCTGTGGAAGGGGTTCCTTTGCCTCTTCACATTTCCAGCAGGAAGCACCATTCTTAATTGCAAAAAGGATGGCTCCTTCTGGCCTTGTGTGCGCTACTGAGATCTGAACAAGATGACGATCCAAAACTGGTACACTTTACTGCTTATTAATGAGCTGTTTGAAAGACTCTACTCTGCCAAGGTTTTCAAAGTTGGACCTCTGTGGAGCTTATAACCTAGTAAGGATCTGGGAAAAAGATAAGTGGAAGACTGCCTGCTGTGCCAGATATGGCCACTTTGAGTATTTGGTTATGCAATTTGGGTTGTGCAAGGTCCCAGAAACCTTCCAGAATTTTATAAATTACATCTTTAGGGATAAATTGTTTCAGAGTATCATTTACCTGGATGACATCCTCATTTTCTCTGAAACTCAAGCTCTCCACTCTCATCAAATGTACATTTCTTGGAGAGAGACTGCCGAAGCCACCTGTATGCAAGAATCAAAAAATGTGAGTTTGATAAGGACACAGTGGAATTCTTGGGCTATGTTGTCTTGTCAAGGAACTCACCATTTGACCTGCATCAGGTGGTGTCAATATCTTACTGGCTGCTCTGAGGATGCATGTGAGGTGCGGAGATTCCTGGGGTTTGCCAATTTCTACAGGTAATTTATGAAACTATTCTCTAGCCTAATTGCACCTATAGTGGTGCTCCTTCAAAAGGGGGCCCAGTTCACATGGTCCTCAGAGGCTCAGTCAGCCTTTGATTGACTGAAGAGGGCATTCATCTCAGCCCAACGTTCTCTCTAATTTTTTCCATCCATGTGCAGAATAAATTTTGTAATGTGCACTGAGGTAATGTGCAGATGTTGCCATCAATAGAAACAAAAAAACCTGGATATGATATAAAACTTTAAAAAGTTACCCAGGACAGGTTAGGCATTTTAGAACTCACTGCTCAAATTTATGTGTAAGAGAAATAAAAATTGTGAAATGCATAGATCAGACAAAAAACAAAAATAACATTCTTTGAAAGAATAAAATTACAGAGAATATATGTGCATTGCAGGAAGTACCAAGAAGTATGTGTTGGGAGGTGAATGTGAAAGACTGTGTGTGTGTGTATGGGCTGCTGGGGAAGTCTCAGAGACCGTGCACTGTCTCTTTAAGGCACTCACTCACCACCCAGAAGGCTCGTTCTGACCTGCTCTGAGCCCCAGGGCCGGCTCCAGGCACCAGCCCACCAAGCTTGTGCTTGGGGCGGCACCTGGAGGGGGGCGGCGCGGCGCTCCAGCCCCCGGGGAGAGCGGGGCCACGGCCGGGCTCGCCGTCCTCTCCCCGGCGCTCTGGCCGCCCTCCCCCCCCCGGCGCCCTCCCCCCCGGCCGCCGGGGGGGAGAGCGGCGAGCCCTGGCTGGGGAGAGCGGCGAGCCCTGGCTGGGGCTCGCCGCCCTCTCGCCGCCCTGCCCCCTGTGCTCTGGCTGCCGGGGGGAGAGCGGAGCCCTGGCCGGGGCTCACCGTCCTCCTCCCAGGGCTCCGGCCGCCCTCCCCCCGGCTCGCCGCCCTCCCCCCGGAGCTCCGGCCGCCCTCCCCCCCCCATCTGCGGGGGGGAAGGAGGGGGTGGCCGGCGTCTTTTTTGCCTGGGGCAGCAAAAAAGCCAGAGCCGGCCCTGCTGAGCCCTGTGCCCTCTCCCCTGTTCTGTGGAGATGGGGTACAAGAGAAGGGGGTACAAGGGAGGGGGATACCCTGACATGATCATCCCCCCCCCCCCCCCCCCGCGTGCTCTGCACAGCCAGCAGGATGGTCCCAGGAGGAGCTGCAGGAGCAACATATCTGCAAAGCAGTGGCGAAGAGAGGCACCTGAACACACGGTGCTAGATGTGCATGGCTCTGCTAATCAAGTGTATGGCACTTGAATCAGTCCTTGGTGCCCGCCCAACTGTGCAGTTTAGAGGGAACACAGCTCAGCACCCATCCTGATTCACCCGGATTCCATGTATGATTGAGGCCAATGCCCTGAATTTTGCTGTACATGCAGATTTATCTCAATATGTGGGCCCCACAACCAACTCCATCCCTGAGCTTTTTATTCTCTGAAAACTAACCCTGTCAGAAAAAAAATGACAACATTTGGGATAAGGAGTTACTGGCTATCAAGGTGACTTTTGAAGAGTGTTGCCACCTCCTAGAAGGAACCCGATTCCAAATCCTGACAGATCACAAAACCTGAAGTAAATAGACACCTTAACCAATACCAGACCTACTAGACCCTCCTCTTCTCTCTCTTTGACTTTGTGGTAACCTATTGCCCCGGATAAGAAAAGGGAAGGTGGAATGTCTATACCACAAAGACAAATTCCTTGAATCTGGTGAAGAGCACTCTGCCATCATGGTTGAGGTGTCCAACTTTGTGAACGGGATGATTGATTCTCCATCTGCTTCTTGATCCCCCCAACAACCCGTTCACAATCCTGATCCGCCAGACTTTGCACAATGTGGGTCCCCAATCTGACTCCAAATTACAATTTACAGAATGGCCTCCTCCATCAGAAGGGTTGTATTTATGTTCAAGAGGGACAGCCTAGGCTTCAGGATGAAATTATGCCATGATTCACCATTTACAGGTCATTTTAGCAAATTCAAGACCTGGAATCTGGTTTTGAGGTGCTTCTGGTGGGCAGGTTTTCGAGTTTACATTAAGGATTATATAAAGTCCTGCAGCCTCTGCACCCATACCAAGAGCCCATAATCAAAACTCCTAGGTCTCCTTCAGCCTTGCCCACATCTCCACAGCTTTGGTCCAATATATCAATGGACTTCACTGTAGAACTGCCATGCTCCCAGCGATGTTCGATAATCCCGGTTGCCGTCATTCTCATAACAAATATGGCACTTCCTCCCATACCACGCTGGAGATGGTTCTGCTCTTTCTGTAAAATGTCTTCCACTACCATGGGTTACCAACAGGAATTATAATCTCCTGATTCTAGTGGGAATTTCTTAGACTCCTTGGCATTGAGTCCCTTGCCTTGTCTGCCTATTACCCGCAGACTAATGGGCAAACAGAATCAACCAAATATTGGAGCAGTTTCTTTGTTTTCTGAGGTACCACTGGACAACTGACTCCCACTACTGTGGTATGCTGAATTCACATATAACAATGCACTGCATGCCTCAGGCCAACATAGCTTATTCTTTGCAAACTATGGCTTTCACCCCGCCTTCCACCCAGACTTACCTGTAAATTCCCCAGTACAGGCTGCAAAAAATTTAGCCTCTCACTCACACTGGGTGCAGTGGCAGCTCAAGGAACACTTGAAGTCCATCAAAGTAGCCTATAAATACCACACAGACCAAGACTAGGAGGCTGCTCCTAATTTGGCCATAAGAGACAAGATGTGAATCTTTGTCTAGACTCTCACATTGAACCCGCATCCACCAAACTAGACTACCAATACCTGCTCCCCTTCAAGATTATAGAAGAGGTAAACCCAGTGGCCTTCAAGTTACAGATGTCTGAGAGCTTGAAGATTCCCCCCACCCATCTTCCACATCTCAATTCTAAAGCGAACAGCAAGATCCTAAAACAATCTATGGACAGGATTATGTGGTGCACAAAATCCTCAACTCTCAGCAAGTTATGGGAAGGCTCCAATACCTGGTGGACTGGGAAGCTTACAATCCAGATGTGCAGTCTTAAGAAGCAGTAGAGAACATCCGTACCCCAAACCTATTGTGAATTCTGCTAGAAGTACCTGGAAAAACTGGGCCATGAGGCACCCTCTAGGGGGTGGGGAGAAATGTCAGGAATTGGGTCCTGCAGCAGAGCCAGTTTACAGGCAATCTAATGAGCGCAACTGACCTGTGGCAGGCTGCCTGATTGGTGGGAAGAATCATCAGACTAACGCATAATCCCAGCAACAGTTTCATGGTTGCTCAAAGAATTTTCCCACAGCTGCGGTAGCTCATGTGCCTTCTTATTCCCAACTTTGTTCCAGCCCTGCTCCTGCCTTGTCTCACTTCAGGTTACCTAGCTCTGACCTGTGGCACAGGCCTTGTCTACACTACTGGGGTAAGTCGACCTATGTTACGCTACTCCAGTTGTGTGAATAATGTAGCTGGAGTTGACGTAGCTTAGGTCGACTTACTGCAAAGTCTTCACAGGCCTGCGTCGATGGGAGACATTCTTTCATCAAATTACCTTACTACTCTTGTTCCAGTGGAGTACCAAAGTCGACTGGAGAGCGCTCTACAGTCAATTTAGCGGGTCTTCACTAGACCCACTAAATTGACCCCCACTGCATTGATCGCAGCTGTGTGGATCCCCAGTAAGTGTAGATATGGCCTGTGATTCCTAACTTCTGACTCCAACTCTGATCCTGGGCTCCTATTCCTGACCACTGATTCCTGCTCTAACCATGAGGCATGACACCTACATCCTGGTCTTTGTCAGTGAGAGAAAAAGCTTTTCCACTGAGGTTTAAAACAGAACTGTTTTCTTTATTAACACTTTATTCCTCCATCATTCAAGCATAGGCTTATTTAGGAAGGTATTCTCTGTTGAGATTATTAGAGCTGGCCAGAAAGGATTTTGGATTTTCATCTTCAGAAAAAAATTGGCAAAAATCAAAACCCTTTCACCTGAAAAGTGAACATTTTGATTCACAAACTCTGCCATAGTGCCTCATGGGAGTTGTAGTTTGGTTGCCTCATGCCCCCAGTCTCCTTTATGGGCAGAGTGCTCTTGCTGACCTACATCTCCCATGATGCACCACAGTTTCCCCTCTTGCTGAGATGTTGCAGTGCTTCATGGGAGTCATGTGACTATGGTGCATCACGGTAAATGTAATCCAGCTGGGGACCCTAGCCCACAGAGGAGAGTCAGGACATGAGGCTCCACAGCAGTATTTCCAAATTGAAACTTCTGGTTTGGGACTGAGAATTTTAGAGTATCTGGTTATTAGTTGAAAAGGCAAAATTGCATATGAAAAGTAGACAGTTTTTGTGAAACTTTTCAGTAGTAGAAAATCCAATTTTCTATTGAAAAACAGTTTCAGTGGAAAATTTTCAACCAGATTTAGTACTAATCTTCAGTGGGACTACTTAAAATAGGGGATTAGCAATAGAATGTTTGTAGTTACCCAATGACAAATAACACTGGTCTACAATTTTTCAGAAGTCGTCTGCTTCAGAGATAAAATGTGCTATTTATTATGTATTTTGATGTGCTGAATTCAAATATGACAATTAAAACAACTGATTGGCTACTGTTTCTAAGATAATTAAGTTTTTACATTTTATGTCTATGTATATTGTGTAGATAGTAGAGTTTTAATCATAAATTGTAAACCTAGGTCTTTTCATGTGTTTATGGTTGCTTTACATGATAATATTTCACCTGTCCTATTTATGTAACACTTTAAAAATCAGCAAAAGGGTTATATAAATAAAATTTATTATGAAACAATAGGCAAAAAAACTATTATAAAACATAGTTTAATCCTATTCATTGTCTACTTGGCTCTTCTTGGCTTGTCTTTTGTATTCATTAAATGGAGCATATCTTGTCACTGTCCAGCAACAGTCTGCAAGCATTGATGGGCTCCATTTGCCCTGATAGAGTTTCTCCATTGTTGCAATGTCCTGGTGAAATCGCTCGCCGTGCTCGTCGCTCACTGCTCCGCAGTTTGGTGGAAAAAAATCTAGATGAGAGTGCAAAAAATGTATCTTTAGTGACATGTTGCAACCAAGGCTTTTGTATGCCTTGAGGAGGTTTTCCACCAACAACCTGTAGTTGTCTGCCTTGTTGTTTCCGAGAAAATTTATTGCCACTAACTGGAAGGCTTTCCATGCCGTCTTTTCCTTGCCACGCAGTGCATGGTCAAATGCATCATCTCGAAGAAGTTCACGAATCTGAGGACCAACAAAGACACCTTCCTTTATCTTAGCTTCACTTAACCTTGGAAATTTTCCATAGAGGTACTTGAAAGCTGCTTGTGTTTTGTCAATGGCCTTGACAAAGTTCTTCATCAGACCCAGCTTGATGTGTAAGGGTGGTAACAAAATCTTCCTTGATTCAACAAGTGGTGGATGCTGAACGCTTTTCCTCCCAGGCTCCACTGACTGTCGGAGTGGCCAATCTTTCTTGATGTAGTGGGAATCTCTTGCACGACTATCCCATTCGCAGAGAAAACAGCAGTACTTTGTGTATCCAGTCTGCAGACCAAGCAAGAGAGCAACAACCTTCAAATCGCCACAAAGCTGCCACTGATGTTGGTCATAGTTTATGCACCTCAAAAGTTGTTTCATGTTGTCATAGGTTTCCTTCATATGGATTGCATGACGAACTGGAATTGATGGCAAAACATTGCCATTATGCAGTAAAACAGCTTTAAGATTCGTCTTCGATGAATCAATGAACAGTCTCCACTCATCTGGATCGTGAATGATGTTGAGGGCTGCCATTACACCATGGATGTTTTTGCAGGCTACAAGATCACCTTCCATGAAGAAGAATGGGACAAGATCCTTTTGATGGTCACGGAACATGGAAACCCTAACATCACCTGCCAGGAGATTCCACTGCTGTAGTCTGGAGCCCAACAGCTCTGCCTTACTCTTGGGTAGTTCCAAATCCCTGACAAGGTCATTCAGTTCACCTTGTGTTATGAGGTGTGGTTCAGAGGAGGAGGATGGGAGAAAATGTGGGTCCTGTGACATTGATGGTTCAGGACCAGAAGTTTCATCCTCTTCCTCTTCCTCATCTGACTCAAGTGAGAATGATTCTGGTGCATCAGGAACCGGCAGTCCTTCTCCATGGGGTACTAGGCGTATAGCTGATGGAATGTTTGGATAATGCACAGTCCACTTTTTCTTCTTTGACACACCTTTCCCAACTGGAGGCACCATGCAGAAGTAACAATTGCTGGTATGATCTGTTGGCTCTCTCCAAATCATTGGCACTGCAAAAGGCATAGATTTCCTTTTCCTGTTACCACTGGCAAAGATTTGTTGCACAAGTGTTGCAGCATATGTGTGGGGCCCACCTCTTGTCCTGATCTCCAATTTTGCAGCCAAAATAAAGGTGATAGGCTTTCTTAACCATAGTGGTTATACTGTGCTTTTGTGATGCAAAAGTCACTTCACCACAAACATAGCAGAAGTTATCTGCACTGTTCACACAAGTACGAGGCATCTCTGCTCACTTTGGCTAAACAGAAATGTGTCCCTTTGCAAAATCAAACACTGACAAATAAGAGAGCATGACACTGTATGATTTCTAGAGCTGATATAGGGCAATTTGTTCAGCAGAGTGATGTAAGCTTCGTTATGATTGCATCATCCAAGACTTCTAGGAATAACATGATGCAATTCATATCATGTATGACGCAATACCAGCTTCAGATTGCATCATTCATTGTTTTGCCTAAAAAGTAAGTACTGTCCAAACCCAGTCATAGATTTATTCATAGATCCAGTCAAAGATGTATTTTAGTCATTTCTGGTTTAAATTGAGATCCCTTCCCTTTATAACTCACTTATCCTCCGCCATTCCCAAGTCAAGGGTCGTATATACAGACCCAACAGCATACCTTGAAAACTAGAGCCAATCAACAATTTTAAGCATCATTTTCATTCTCAGTGACCCAGAATTAGTAAAGTTTGACTACATTTATTTCAGAAGCATTTTGGCTGTAGAGCAGTGTAACTTGGGGGTAGCATGTTAATAAGTGGAAAACATTAAAGGAAAGATTCCTTCATCATCAACTCAGTTTTTATTGATCCTCCCAAATGCACAACCAGACAAAATTATTCACTTCCCAGCACAAAAACAGCAACAAAACTACTTTACCTTCAAATACTGACAAGCTGTATTAAAACTATCCAAGGAAGAGTGGATCTTACCTTTAGTACAGATGATATTTTAACACAAGATTATTTTTTTTCAGTGAAATGTGATAACTATATCCAACTTGTACTAAAAAGACAAAAATACAATGCCAACTTTTCAGATAATGAAGACAAGTACACATGATTTATCAAATTACAAGGCAAAGTAAAATCATGTTATTGCTTTTCTATTTTTATGGGGTTTTATGGTTACAGGAAACAAAGATTCAATAAACCATCCAAAAAAAAAAAAAGTCAGTCAATTAATTTGTTTAGGAGGAATATGGTTTGTTTAGGAGCCCTTATGCTTTCCTGGAAGAAAGTAATGCATTGGGGAAAGCACAGGCATCTGCTGCACTGCAGAACCCCTCATTCCCTAGGCTCTCTGACTTCCTGGGGTTGGAATAAATTAGGTTAGAGTTATATTTGGCCAGGTACATTTTTTTCATATTTTTCTCTTACCCCTATATATAATTTTAGCCTCCTCCAAATCTCCCATTACTACCAGCTCCAACATCCCTAACCACAAAACTGAAAATCTCCCTCTGCATGGGGTCTATCTGTGCAGTTATTCCTATCTATCAAAACACTCCTTTTACACGTGGAAGTCTCTTTTTAGGTATTAGTATAGGTCATGCATAAAAGTTAGTCAGGCAATCCCTTTCTATCTCCATTGGTGGCATCACAAAACAGTTACAACATTTGCCATGATAATACAAAATGCATTCCATTATTGATTTCTTATGTGGCAGGGTCCTCCCTCCCACCAATTTTAGGTTCAGTGTGCCACATAAATATGGTTTCTTAATTACCCACTGAAAACAGGACTTACTGGCTCACTATGTTATGGCCATCATCTTGGCTGACACCCTGGGGATTCAACAAGGGACTGCCAGAGAGAAAAAGCCATGAGCCTTTTCTATAGCTTAAGAAAAGAGCCAAACTCTGAACTCAGACCTGTCATGGACTGTCAGCCTCTGTGGATCAGGCACAGACAGGGACATGTAACAGACCCTGGCCAGTTGGTTGCAGACAGTGCTTAATTTGTTCCAGGACTGAGCTCTGGCACATCTAGGCTTGGTTGTTCAAAGTCGCAGCACCTCTGAGCTCGCTGCATCAGTAATGAATGTAAAAAAATGGCTTGAGCTCCGGTGCCTCTTTCAAATTACAAATTAAGTACTGATTGCATATTTAATCTGGACAGAGGAAATTTACCACAGCAATTCAAATCCGAGGCAAGTCCCCAGTTATGTGAGTGCCACCATCTTAGCCAGAAATGGAAATTGAACTAGGAAGTGCGAGAGCTGAAAGCACAAGTCTCTTCTGCGTGAAGTAAGGATCCAAGTCTGTAGCTGGGGGCTATGACAGACTCATCCTCTATGGATTTGGCACAGAGCAGGGCATATAACACTGACAAAGTACGTTACATTTGCAGTGAACTTAAAATATAATTTCCCCATGTCACATTCACATCAGCTAATTATATATGTGCAGAGCTTGATAAAGCTGCATATAGCTCCCTGCCTAGAGAGTCATTAGTTTTGCATAGCTCTAGCTATGAAAGGGTTATTCATATCCCATTCTATGTATTGTTTAACAGACAATACATAGAATGGGATATGAATAACCCTTGTTATTGTTTAACCTGAGGTTACTGGAACAGCACAAAACCTGCTGAGCGGAGTACTGGGTCCCATCCCTTTTACAATGGTTCATATCTACTTAGTGCTGAGCATCTTGCAACTGGACCTGCATGGTGGAACACCTAGATATCACAGACCAGAGGCCAACATGAATGCAGGAGCCTAACTCTGGGTATGTGAATTGCCCTGGGGAAGGAATCTGGTGTTAGGAATGGAATTTTTTTTCTCACAATTTTCATAGGACATAAAAACTGTTTCCTTCCCAGTTCTAAAATGAGTATAATTACAGTTGAATGAGACTGATGGCAAAAATAAAAATTTTTAGAAGAGAGGGTTAAAGAAGAGAACTGAACTGAGCGCAGACTTCTCTTCTGATTAAAAACTTGGAAAAAGTAGAGCTTCAAAAAGCAACTGAGAAATTGAAAAGACACTAATATAAAGAAAACAGGAAAAAATGAAAGAGGTCAGACTCAGCACATACACTCAAAGTTTCAGTAAATTTGAGCAAAAACAGATGAAAGTATTTGAGCTGCTGTCGAAATGCTGTTCATCAGCATATCTGAGAACTATTTTGAATTGCTGACAGGTACATTAACATCCATTATTTTACAGTTTATAATTGAAGATGTAAATGGAGATACTACATTATCTGAAAGCGAATGCATTGATTATAGAGATTTAGGATGATTACATTTACAAGGTTGTATAAAACATTAAAAGCACAATATTGAATCATTTGTTATTAGACTAGGATTGAGACAAAAGCTATGTCATCTTGTAGTTAAAAAATTGCTTTTGCATGCAAGCTAGGGTTAAATAGATTCTGTTTTGAAAGAGAAAAGCCTGAGGGGAAAAAGCAATTTACTAATAGAAGACTGTTTTATTTCTTATTTTTGAGTTCATGCTGAGAATTCAGAAGGTCCCACAGACCTGGAGCTGACAAAATAGCTTTGCATCTATCTAAAGCAAATTCATGAGTAAAATCTAAATGAAAATGATGTAATAACCCACATTATTTTTCTGATAATTTGTTGGCAACATTGATCACGTTTCAATCTCCAGTACTATAAGAATTGTACAGTTATTTTCCAGAGAGATACACTGAACAGTGCAGGGAAAGTTGAGGAAAGGGGTGCACAGGTCATTGGCAGTGCAAAGTACTGTATTACAGCGAAGACATTTTTATTTGTATGAAATATTCAGGCTGGATTATGCCATCTAAATAAATATTGCGTGGCAGATCTGATGAGGAAAGTATGTTTCATTGGTTTCCATTTCATTGAGTTATGCATGAGATCACACTGTGTTATAGGTAAGCAAATTTCAATAGCACTCAAAACCTTTCCTTCTCTTACAATTTTATAGCAAAATTTTAGTCCAAGGATACAGGGCATAAAGCCAGCACCACACGAGAGTGGCCTATCCTGGAGAGTGTATCAAGCATTGGGTGGAATAGGGATGGAACTCTCTGACTGTGACCCACCGAACTTCTCAGTAGGACAGAGCATTTATGCAAATAAGGTTCCTTCCAGTTATCCCGCTTCAGGTTTTGATCTTATTGTTTCCGAAAATGAGACTGCAATAAATCCCATGGAGTAGAACCAAGGAGGATGGGACAGAAAGGGATCATGATTGATAACTTCATGGGGAGAGCTGGATTTGAGTGAATCGTAAGGGAAGAAGGAAAAATGTTCTCACCCTCTTTCCTCATTCCCATAGTGTGTTTTTCTTTTTTCTTTTTTGTTTACCCTGAAGGGGTTCAAACTTCACCCTCCCAGTTGACAGTCCTCTTCTGGCACTGTTAGCCCAGAGATCACTGTCTTGGTTTGTCATTCATTTAGTCTTTCTGATTGACAATGTGGAGGAAATCTTTCCTGTGAGGAGATGGGAAGATTCTGCATGCATAAACAATGTGCCTCCTCATCATCATCTCTTCACAGCAGAGGGAAGAGTTATGAATTCTACCCCACTGCAAGGGATGCAGATAATCATTTACAGAGACTCTACAGCATAGGTAGAAGGGTTTTGTTCCACAGGATGTGTGGGAAGCTCTATGCAGATTTGCAACTTGGAAGAGCCAAGGGCTATATTTAGCCCTATGGTGATGTGAGTGATAGCATTTGGCAATCTTTTGCAGAAATTAGTAGGGTACTTTTTCTCCACAAGACATATTGCATACTCAGTATATGGAGACTTCATTCTAGGTCAGAGACTGCATTAGCAAAAACATCTTCTACTCAAAATATCTGGAGAGATGAGTAAGAAGAAAACTATATTGACAAAATACACATGGAGAGAGATACTAGATGCTCCTTCTAAACACAAACCAATGAGCCTTTAATAATTCCATATGATACCATGCCCCCCCTGCGGTGCTGACAAAAGAACAAGCGACAATTTCAGATGACTAAGAGTGGATGTTTGAAATTACAACTATTTTTGATTATGTTTAAATAGTAAAGTCTGAAACAAATGAGTTGCAAACATTTTATTTTATGGCATAAAAAAAATCATGGTCTGATTTGGAGTCCGCAGTTTAGGAGAAACTCAGTGAATGACATGATACACCATTTTGGAATAATAATTCCATCCTTGTGATGGAGATAATCTGTCCTTGCTGTCTGCTGAAGGAGCCCATTGTATTTTAGCATAAAATTTGACAAGGACATATTGCACAAGTAAATTCAATCACATTTTAATATTCAATATATCAATATAGTCAAATTTTGGTTAAAAATAACCGAACTACCAAAACTCACAATGATCACAATTTTCTTTCCTGAAGACCCTCTTCACCAACAGTTCTTTCAGGAAGGACAACTATTTCATTAGAATATCAAAAGCTCAAAAGACTGACAACCTTTCATTGAGGTAAAAGCTTGTCCCGCAGTTCAGAAAAGTTCTTCTGCACCTCTTTACCCATGCTAGTACCTATTATGCATGGCAAATTCATTCGATTTGCTTTATAATGTTGCTGTAAATATTCAAATCGTGTCACCACTCCTGTTATTGCAGCAAATCAAAAGTCGCCCGGATCTGCCTTGAGTTTGTTGGAGGGTTTATGCCTTGGGAAAGCAGAAAATAGACTCTATTAAGAAGAGAGAGAAGGAAATGTGGATTTTACTAGAGTGGTAGAAAAAAGTGTTATAGGAAACTCAGGAGAATGCTTGCTATTGACAAAGAGAAGATTGTGTGCATGTTTGTTTGTTTTCAAAGCTGCAGAGGCAGCCTTCTGAGAAGAAAAAAGTTGAAGAAAGAAGCTATAAAATGGTCGGCAGATATTTGCAAAGAAAGAAGCCTGTGATAAACAAGTATTAAAAGTCTTTGAAAAGATTTTTTGTTAATATAATCATACAGAGAGCTTGCATAATGAGAAAATTTATTAAATATGCCTACAGAAGAAAAGAGCTTGGGCCAAAAAGATGCCAATTTGCAGTAAACATCTTCAGTCTTTGCATTGATGTTTACTTTTTCAACTTCAGTAAGAGCTTGGAAATATCATACTGACATATGAAGGGACAACTTGCCTTTTAATTTTCTGGCATACAAACAGGATGTTGTAGTTTTGAGTGACTTTCCATTGTGTAGCACTTCAGAGGATTTGCATCTGCACAAATAATCTTTTCAGGGTTTTCACTGTGTCATCTTCCAGAGGCACATCCAGGGACAACCTCCCTACCCCCGCCTCACCAAAATCTGCTTTAATAACATAAGGTGATGAAATGTTGGATACACATGAGAAAGATGCATGTGAATAAAAAGGGGAAATTCTCCCTTGCCTTTTAATTTCTCTTCTCTGTAAAGAAGAGAGGAAGGAGGTTGTGGTCCAGGCACAGGACTGGGCTCAGATCTTGATTCAATTTGTGGATCTGTCACAGGCTCTCTCTGACTTTTGGCAAGTGACATAATCTCTGTGCATTCTGCTGCTCTAAAATTGGGATAATAGCTCTTCCTTTGTCATCTTAAGGTATGTCTACACTGCAATCAGGTGGTATGATTGCAGCATGTGTAGACATACCCGGTAAATCAAAGCTAGCACGAGTAACACTAGCAACTTAGCCATGGCAGCAACGTGAGTTAGTCTCCTGAGTATGTACCTAGGGTCCTGGGAGCGGTTCTACTCAGGGAGTTTATCCCATGCCACTCACAGGCCTGGGAACTAGGGGTGCGGGGGTGTGTGTGCTGCAGCACTCCCAGGTTTTACACAGGGCTCCGTTGCCAGCCCCACGCCACTGGCTGCCAGCACCGCCCCTGGGTCCCGCACTGAAGCTAGGAGATGTGATTCTAGCTTAGCCTGATCTAGCATGCTAAAAATAACAGGGTGGATCTTGCGGCACTGCCAGTGCCTCAGGTTAGCTGCCCAAGAGCAAGCCCACCCGACCCCCTGGGGCTGCCCAAGCTGGGGCTGCCACCTGTGCTACAATGCCCACTCTCGTTATTTTGAGTTAGTGTAAGTCTGTCTACCTGTGCAGGGAATCACACATCATCTCCCCAGGGACTTGCACAATGTCATGCTGACCCTGAACTAGAATCCAGATCTCTTAACTCACAGTCTTGTGCTGTAATTCCCAGAAGAACCATACACTGAATCATAGGATTTTCCTTTTGAATTGGTAATATAAGAGGCTAACATTCTCCTCCTCCTCACCTTAGCTCATATCATCAACCAGTTAAGCTGTCAGACATACAGAACTACACAACCCTTGCTATTCCTTGAGTAGATAGCCGTAAACTGTTGACCTTTTGGAACGCTTCCCTGGGCTCAAGCCAGGGAAGCTAATGATCCAACCAGTAGACCTGGTCACGTGCCACCTGAGGCATGTCACACATACGCTAAGATTACATTCTGTATTGCTTCTCATTTCACTAGCAGGATGATATGGGATTGTGAAAGTGTGTACTACCCCTTTAAGGGACAGACTGGAGCCTACAACCAACCAAAAGAGTTTGGGTGTAATCCAGGATGCCTACTGCCCCAACCTGGGTCTAAACTATTTAAAGAGGAACAGGAATCTGAGTAAGAAACAGGGCACTAAAAGCCATGCAGGCTGTTATTTGGGGGAGGGAAGGCCCTCATCTCATCACATCTCTTGTTCATGGGACTAGCTTGATTGGGCCCTAAGACTTTTGCTGTGGACTTTACTTTTGGGAGCTCTGAAACAAGGTTCTGAGGTAAAGGCCTTATGAACTGTTGTTAGAACTATTCCTTCTCTGACAAACTTATAGAGGGGGACATGCTTATTTTATGAGTTTGTGTTTGGTTTCCCGCTTGCTTGGATCCTCTTCAGGGAGATATAAACACACATGTGGAGAAGTGTTTGTACTAAGTTCAGGATGTACCTCATGTTGATCACTTCTGTTATCCATTTTGCTATATTTCCCCTCCATTGCCGTCGGGAAAAAAAAGATCCTCTTCTCCCTTCCCTATTTGAATTTGACTGACGGGAGCTGGAGGCTATAATTTATTTTATTAGATGATAACACTGCCTCACCATTGTTTGAGGGGAAAAGAAAAACTCTCCATGGTATTACCTCCCATGAACTGGCTGATGAGCAACTGCTTAGTGTAATTGCTCTGCTTTTTATGTTAGTGCTGGTAGCTGAAATTGTCTACACTACATTTGAAGCAATGGCTCTTACAGGGAACTTGATGGTGTCAAGGCATGTATCTAACATAAAGACTGCAGCAAGCAAAATCTTCCTTAACATTGATATTACCTTTTTGTTCTTGGTTGACTGGAAGTCTTTAGAACAGGTAAAGGCTGCTTCCACAAAAGTGTAGCAGTGACTGATGCTTGTATGGCTGCTGCTAAGGCTACAAAGAGTTTCCTCAATTAACATTTTACTCTGTGATCTATCTGGTCTCCCTTTGAAAAGCAAATATCTTTGGCAAGTAACACTAGTGGCTTGTCTACCAGGGATAACTGTACTGATGTTTCTCTCCTCTTTTGCAGCTTGTAAAACTGTACTTGCCCGTTGGAGCTTTCAGAACTCACAGGTGTCTCTGTCATTTCAAATGGCCCTTTGTACGGAATTATCAATGGGAAAGAAATGATTGGTGCTAGCAACTGCTACTTTGTATCTGATGGAGGTGGGACTTCTGAGGCTTCAACGAGAGGTTGATCCTTCCCATGATGGGAGGGCTAAGTGGCAGCTTGTCAGCTGTCCCATGTTAGACTTGGTGATTTTAATTCTACCTGAAGGAAAGCATGGGAAGGTAAGTAAATGTAGTTTATAAATTGAGGTGGTTCTGCAATGAAGAGAGAAAATCATACAAGTTGGTGTTTTAGGCCAACTGTATTATCGGAAGATATAATATTCCAAAGTAACTTCATTTTTCTCCTCATTAGTTACTGGCCTTTTCCCTTGTACCATAATAAAAACAACAACCTAGTAATCACAGGGAAAAATAGTGCTTCTATCACAGTGCAAATTTTCAAAACAGAAAAAAACCGCAGCAATGGAATTTGCTACTTAAATGCACAGTCATCAATAAGAAGAGGGGGGATGTGATAAACCTCTAGAGGTCGCATTAATTATTCAGAAATAGGGGCTGGGGAAGGTGAATCAGACTAATAGATTTGCAGGAACAAAGGAATGAGGGGAAAATAGGAGAGTTATAAATACATAATAATGCAATGTTCTTATCATAGCCCAACCAGGATTATTACATTAAATATCTTTAATGTTAGAATATGGTACAATACTGCAGGTCATGACAGTCTGTGAAATATAGCATCTGAAAGATGAGGTCCATGTATAAAAATTGGTTGAATCATTTGTATTCTTAGTGGAGAAGTGTCCACAACACAAAATCCACCATGGCACTAATTGGCTTCCTTGCTAGCAGTGTCAGCAGTGAGACAAAGATAGAATGGACGCAGAGGCATAACTATCTTGTCATCCCTAAAAAGATCTCTCTAAATCAGGATTACGTAGTCATTCCTCAAAGTCATGCCTGACATTGCCATGTCCAGGTAGGAAAGCTTACAATGCTGCTGGCCAGCCTCGTAATTGTTCTGTGGAATTCATTTCCAGGACTGCTATTGCTACATCTTCTATAGAAACCAAATTATCTCCATTTAATGGGAAAGATTTCCTGCAGAACTTAACATGTGAAGGAAGTTCAGATAATTGGAATTACATGAAAGCAGAGGAAAGCATTCACACACAAAAGAATAGGCTACATGATGTGAAAAATGAGAAGGAGAAAGCTTTGAATAGATCTGGAAACTCAAACTTTTGCAGTTGCAATTTGAGATCAAAGTCTATAAGATTAACTGTAAAGGCTAAGCTTTACTGAATGTACACAGCAGGGGAAGTGTCTGCACCAGTCATGGTGAAGCAGTAGAACATCATCTTGGAAACTGTGAAGTGCACTTACAGTTCCATGTAAGGAAAAACCATGCATAGCAGAACAGCTACACTGATGCCTATGGGACTGAGAGAATATAACCTACATGGATTATGAGAGAGAGAAAATAAATCTGAAGACATGAAAAAGCGAGGGATTTTTTTAAAGAAAGAGCAAGAAAAACATGGATTTATATCATAACAGACAAATTGCCACAAGGAGGCAAAGGACTTTGGATACAGAAGCAGGGCCAGCCCACAACATTTTGGCACCTGAGGCAGGGAACTCAAATGACGCCTCCATGCCCCCTTGCTTGGGCCAAAACTTTGAAAGGTCTCGATTCTGCCTTCTTCCTGTTCTACTGCTCTCATAATACTGCTCTGCTACCTACCCCAATAAAGGAGAACTAAACTTAAATTGCCTTGTTCAAAAATTTTTAGTAAACACTTAACTTTCAAATGCCTGAACAGCAAATGTAACTTTTCTTGTCTGCATGGTAAACACTAGCATTTTTATCTGTTTGAATAATCAAAGTGGGGCTTTCCATGCTTTCTTGGTTGCAAAGATTTGAACTGCTTCCTGCTGAAGGTCCAACAGTCTGGGTCAGCTCATGCTCTATTGAGATGGTTGCAAGGCTGACCAGCCTCTCCGGTGTCATTGTGGAACGTAGATGTGTTTTTATTAACTTCAGCTTGGAGAAGCTGCATTCTCCACTGGCAACTGTTAAAGGAAGTGTTAGAAGTATGCGCAGAGCAACAAAAGCATTTGGAAAAAGGGTGGTCATCTTATTTGTGCACATATATTCCAGAACAGCGTTTGGAGTTGATTCTGCTGAAATGTATCTTGAACGGGCTTTTGGTTCATCGCCTAAATTACTTGCATTAATGTCGCACATGTCATCATGTGTCAACACTGTCTCTAGTGCCCTGCATTGCTGGTGTAGGTCTTCTTCAGGTGTAGTGAGGAGTTTTGGAATATCATACAGCATCCCAAATATACTGCTGTGTTCCTTAAGCTGCATGAAACGTTCTTCAACTGACTGTATTGCACAATCTAGCACCTGGTTAAAGAATTCAACTTTGAATTTTTGTTTGGGGTCTCTTATGGGATCATCCTGTGCCTTGTAATCAAAATGTCTTCTTCACCTTCAGTGACTCTTGTATTCTTGAATGGGTGGGAAAATAGCTTCAGTGTGAAGTTCCTCTGCCAACTTCTGTGCACTCTTCAGAACGTTTTGAAATCCCTCATCTGACCAGTAAGACTGTAGGTATGACTTTGCTTTGTTCAGTTGTTCCATTGCTCCAGATATATCAAGGTCAACACCTTGGAGTCTCTTGCTTATAACATTTATTTCAAACAGTATGTCATGCCACAACACTAAGCCATACAGAAATTTGAAGTTATGTATGTTTCTGGTGATTCCATTTCCCTCTGCCACTGTTCTCCCATGAACAGTTCCTGTCATAACATTATCTTCCATAATGGCAACTATGGCATCATCTATCTTCCCAATTTGGTGTTTGATAGGCTTTATCGTCTCCATTCGACTTTCCCATCATGTGGCACTCAGTGGTTTCAGTGTCAGAGAGGATGTTGCCAGATGTTGCTTCAAAATTTGCCATCAATGAGTTGATGCAGAGAAAAATACATAGATGCTTTGAATTACATTAAAAAATTCAGCAGCCTCACTAGAAGCTAATGCTGCACCACTGACCACCAAGTTCAGTGAATGAGAACTGCATGGGACAAAAAAAGCTCGAGGGTTTTACTCTCGGATCTGTGTCTGCACTCCTCTGTTCTTTCCTTTCATGTCGGCACCATTATTGTAGTCCTGACCTCTTATGTCAGCTATCGCAATTCCCGTATCTTCCAGCTTTTTAAGAAGCTCATTTGTCATACCAGCTCCTGTAGTATCATCAATGTCAATAAATTCAGGAAAATGTTCTCTGACAGTCAACACTGCAGGGACATTTTCACTAGGTTCTGTTGTTATTACAAAATGCACCATTAAAGTCATTTGTTCCGCATGGCTGATGTCAGGTGTGCAGTCCAGAATAATAGAGTAATATCTTGCTGACTTCAGATCTGCCACAATCTTCTGACTTTTGTTGCCAGTAACTGTATGATCTCATTTTGAATTGTTTTTCCAATTGTTTTTAGTGGTGTGTGTACATTTTTTGGGTGGTGACTCTTCTTAGATGCTCCTGGAGCACAGCATCAAAGTCAGCTATTGGATCCACAATTTTAAGGAAGTTTCCATTGTTTGGCACATACAGTTGATCTAAAGTGCCACACAGTGCTAGATTTTGGGTAGCAAGCATTCTCACAATGGAAATGAGCCTTTTCAGAACATTTTGCCAGTAAAGAGACTCCAATGCAATCTTCTCTTGATACTGATCATCTGTGTGGCCTTTAGCTTGTGTCTCATCTCAAGCTCTTTCCACCAATGCTCAAAGAATGCTCTTTGGTGATTTGCTGCCTTGTCATGGCATGCCAGATTTCTAGCCAGATTTTTCCAGTCCTTTATTCCTGTACAACCCAATGTGGCTAGAACATTAGACTGGAAGAGTTTGCAACAAAAACAGTATGCAGCATTCTGGGTTTTTGAGTACAGAAGTCATGGCCTCTCCACTTTGTCACCATTGGGGATTTCATGCCAATGTGTTGGATGGAAACTTCTATTTTCATGGTCTTTGGGGAACATGAAGTTTTTCACTTGCTGTGGCCCATGCAGCACAAGGAAGTCCCTCAGGCTACTGCTCAAGTGGGTCCAAAGTCCTGGATCATCTAGACTTAAGGAACTAAACTCAGCAGCAGCTGTTTCTTGCGCCGCCACCACACTCTTCTCTGATCTACACTTTTCTTCAGGAATGTGCATGATTACATCCATTTGAGATGGAGATATGGATGCTGCAGTAGCTGCCAAGTCACCTGCACTCTGACTAACTGGAAGATCAGGCATCTCCTCACCACTCACATCCTCACTGGGGTCGGAAGGCTCACCGTGAGCATTTGTGTCTATGTATCTCAGGAGAGCTCCTTCCTGCTTAGATAGAAAAGTTTCCTTTGCTTTCTTTCTTTTTCTGAATGCTGCCCTAGAGGGGCGTTTTCTTCTTTCACTCATGACTGCTGTTCTGTGCCAGCTACAGTGACTCTCAACACTCAATTGAAGGGGACAAATAAGCAGGCTGGTAGTAGGACCTGAGTGAGGGAAGATATCAGCATCTTAAGGGCCTAACTGGCTCCTACTACTTCATTTGACTGCCTGTTCTCCTCAAGTGGGTTCAGGGAAGCAGCAGGAAACAGGAAGCTCCCTGAGAAGCTGGTGTTAATCAGTCCAGGCTCCTGGGGGTGCTAGAGAGGTACATAAGAGGCTCCCCCTCCTCTCTCACCCTGCAGCTCCTGCTGCGTTTTGTTATTCCCTCTCACCTTTTCTTCTGCCTGCTTCTTATGTCTCTTGTGCTCTCCTTCCTCCAGCACAGCACTCCACCATCTCTGTGTATCTAGAGCAGAGAGAATACATATGCACCAGCAGCAGACACAATTTTCTACACTCTGGATCCTAGTGGTGCTCCCCCACAGTCTGGCACCTGAGGCAGCTGCCTCAGTTCACCTCGTGACAAGGCCAGCCCTGTTCAGAAAACATTGAAAGCTCTAGAGATAATCAGTATTTTAGTACTTCTAGTATCAAAGTTAAAAACCAAGCGAATATATAACACTGTGCAAATAAAATGAGCAACTATTTTATCCTGCTTAGCCAGTTCAAGTAAAAAATCCTGAAGTGCGTAAAGGACTGATATATGCTGGCTCCCCAAATTATGTCATTTGAAATACACCTCTACCCTGATATAATGCTGTCCTCGGAAGTCAAGAAAATCTTACCGCATTATAGGTGAAACCGCGTTATATCGAACTCGCTTTGATCCACCGGAGTACACAGCCCCACCCCCCCGGAGTGCTGCTTTACCGCGTTATATCCAAATTCGTGTTATATCGGGTCACGTTATATCAGGGTAGAGGTGTATCCTAGTTATAAAATGCATGAGCCATGTGCTGCTTCATACAGTGTCTTACTCAGAGTTTACACTGGATTCATAATTAGTGCCGCAGAAAAACCCATGGTTTAGAAAAGATCAGGGTATAGAACACTGAACTAAAAACCAGTTTTAAAAAAGCATTGATTTTAGTTATGTTATTAATACCTCAGAGGTATTAATACTTCATTTTGATAAAATATTTCAATTTTAACATTTGCATATTTTTACATGTTTAATAATATAAAATAAAAATAAATTTTGAAACAAAAATTCATTTCCAAACAAATTGAAATGTTCTATTCCAAAAAAAGTCAGAGTGGAATACTTTGACCTTATCATTTTTTCCCTACATGAACAGCCAACAAAATGAACATTTTCCCACGGCAAGCTATGTTTCAGTGAAACATTTTCCAATGGAAAAACATTCCTATCAGAAAATTTTTTATCAGCTCTACTATTAACACCATATTATTTATTATCTAAAAGGGACACAGAGTTAAATTTGTGTCTTCAAATTGGCGAGATCATGATTGCTTTTCCCTATGTGCAAAGAATTATTCCATAGTTAGAAATGAGAGTGCTGCCTGTAGGGTTATGTACGTTCCAGCAAAGTTTTTCAGAAATATGGAGTGAAGTCCCAGAAATGACCATGGGCTTCAATGGAAACAGGATATCACCCAGGATCCATACCCATCAGATCATGAAGCTATGTGTGTTCTAAAGAGATTTGATGTCCTCTAGTGCCTCTGTTTTCAGTGATTATTGGGGAACTGATGCCTAGTGTTTAGGCAATTTCCTTTGATCAGGAAATTCCACATTTTGGTGGTGAGATTAGGATTCATTATAGAGGGTTCTCTAATAGTCAACAAAAGACGCAGTGCTTCTGTGTACCTGGTTTCTGTTCTGCATGGGATAGAAAATTTGGAAAGACGTTCTGCACTGTTGATTATAGCTTTTAATTAATTATTTTATTTAAATGTATGCTAAAGTATTGATTTTAGTACCTCTTCTGATGACCTCTTTGTTTTATCTGTCCATCTTTACAATTATGCTCTTGAGAGCTCCAACTTTCTTTTGTACATTGCTTTTTCTTTCTCTTTCAGATAACTCAGTTATTTTCCCCTTGAGTGCTACTTTTAGAGTATCCTACAAACTCCTGCCTTAGAGGCAGGACATTTAAAGTGTGTCTTCTTTTTTGAAAGGTTCACCAGTCTGAAAAATATCTCTTGTCTTCAAATGGGAAATACTGCTATAATCAGCAATACCTCTAAAAACACAGGCAATGTCATAAGTATGACCCCTCCATCTCTCCATTGTTCCTATTTTGCAGGTAATATTTTATTTTCATTTCTATAAAATACTGCAATGTGTATCTCCTGGAAGCCAACTGTTAAAGCACTACATTGCGAACGAGCTAGGCGCTGCTTGGAGTAACATAATAATGATGGGCGATTTTATGTTCTTGAATTTCTAGTTGAAGTGCTTTAAAGATGAGAAAGAAGCCAATCCCTGGTATAAAATAGAGAAATAGGTAAGATCCCTGCTTCTGGCTCTGGTTTCTCATCAAATGCCTGTCAGGTCTAGTTCTTTCATTATGTTAAACGTTTTTGAGCCTCTGCCTTCTGACTACCCATTGAATAATCTGTCTACAGGGGAGTATGTCACAGAATTAAAGTCCCACCCCCAAACGAGATTAAAGTTGCATTGGGCAGTGAGGAATTTACACTTCTCATTTTTAAAAAAGCAGGATTTTTATTCACTATGTATTTCAGCCCCCAATGAGGAAGAACTGTTTTATTACATAGCTATAATATTAAAATAGCTTTCTTTATCATAGACTTTACAAAAGTTTGTGGGCTCTAAGAAAATAAAGAACTTAAGCCAACAGTGCTTTGTAGCCACAGTTTCCCTAAAGCAGACTGGTAATATTAAGGACTACTGTCTAATTTTACGGTGTGTTTTTAAATACCATCTCCAAAAGCTAAAACACAAACTTAACTAAGTAATGGTTCATAATCACCATCTCTCTTTTGGAGATATGCATATATTTCTTAGCAGTCCTTTTCCAGGGTTGAATTTGAAGATAAGTTTATTCAGGATTTAGAGCTGGATTCAGAACTCATTGAAATCTGTAGAAAGATTGGCATTAGACCAGGCCTGTTGTTCCAGAAGCAATCACTTATTGGTACATTCAATATAATATATATTTAGTAGGAAGAGCTGTCCATGCTGATTTTCTCCTGGTACTCTGTCTAAAAGATCTGACTGAAACCTGGTTGTTTGGAAGGTTATAGTTCTGTGAATAAGAATATATACTATTCTTGAGTCAGCATGAGAGGAGTATAACAACTTTTAATGGTGGGTTTTTTCCTGTGATTTCTGTGGTGATGTGCAATTTTGGTATGATGGCAATAGAAAATATAGCACTTTCAGATTATTGAATGTTTTCCTTTACACTAGGTTATTCAGTTTCCTAACATTTAGAGTTATACTTTTACTCTGTCCAATTATCTATTTGAAGTGTGACCAACTGGGCACTTTTTGACACTCAATATCGCTCTCTTCTCTTGCTACTTGAAAGATGGGTTAGTGGGAGGAAAATCAGATCCAGTGTGTCTGTCTCTATAGCTCTCTTTTTCTCAATTTCTCCCCTTTATTTGCTTTTGCGACTTGTAAGGCATGGTGTTACACAAGCAGTTCGAAACTCAGGACTTGTCTTCACAACCGGGGTAAATCAACTTAAGTTACACTACTCCAGCTCCGTGAATAATGTAGCTAGAGTTGACGTAGCTTAGGTTGACTTACACTGGTGTCTTCACTGCACTGTGGTCAACTTACGTTACTCAGGGAGCTGGAGTACCAGAGTCAACCAGAGAGCGCTCTGCTATCGATTTAGCAGGCCTTCACTAGACCTGTTAAATCGACACCCACTGCATTGATTGCAGCAGCGTAGATCTTCCCGGTAGTGAAGACAAGCCCTCAGTGATTTCCACCAAGAGCCTTCATTATGGATCAGCTCTCATTATGCTGGGTGCTTTTAACCCTCCCAGTTGTCAGGGAGCTGACACTAGGATGAATATTTACTCTCAGCTCTTGCTCCAGTGTGACCAGCTGCCTAAGGTCATCCTATTGCAGGATGAGTTCTTTTTCCCTCAGAGGAGAAAGGAAAGTGCCTGGATTTGTTATACCTCTATCCTCATGATGATAATCCTCTATATGCTGCTTGACTTCCTCTGTTCTGGTCTGGAGGGATTTCATTGTGTTTTATTCCGAAGGCAATCGTTCTTAATCCTTTGTGCCACTCCTTGTCTGAAGGAATGAGTCTCCACTCGATATACTTCACCTCTTCGATCATCTCTGTGAGTGCAGGCAGAAGAGTCATAAATGTAATGACAGAGTCTTGCTGTTGCCATCACCCCTCTACTCTTGTGTCAGGAGCTGTCACCCTTTTCAGAAACTTTTATCGATTTTTCCGGCTAGTCACAACTTCAAACAAGAGAGGGATCACTTCTTGACTGGAAGTGGCTTTATTTTTAGCAAGCTAGAAGGGGGTGATTTTAGACCAACAGTGGCAGGAGTGATTCTCTCGACCAGCCATCTTTTTCAGCTACACACATCTAAATCTATGGTAACCTTTTCCAAAGCACCTAAGTGATGTGAACTTCTAAGTGCATCAAGTCATTTTTGAAAATTTTACTCTAAGACTCCTGAGTCACTTAGCTGCTTTTGAAAATTTTACCCAGAGTCATTTAAGAACAGACTCACTCCCTAACATCAAGAATTTAATTTATGATTGACCTGTTCATTTTTCTGTATGATATATTAATTTATTATTGACATGTTCGTATTCCTTATGTGAAATTAATTACTTAAATCTTTCTGGAGCTTTTCAGAGGTTAATGATATTTTTGGGACAGGAAATCATCTTTTTTGGGGGTGAAACAAAACCAATTTTGTCTCATGCTCTACTGTGCTAGCAAGTGCCAAGTTCGGCAGATCTTTCTGATTCTGGTCCATTTGTTGGAATGCTTTTTGCTCCATGATAGTCAGGTTGCTGGTCACCTCTTTAAAATGTTTTGCCAATCTGGGTGGAGCATTTTATAGCTGAGCTTCCACATCTATCTGTCAACTTTGTAGCTGCTGATCAGCAAAGTTTGCATTGTTTAGCTGCCTAGATCTGATCTGTGCCATCAGGCAATCTCTCAGTCCTTTCTGAGAAACCTCCGGATATTGTTTAAGTCCTTCTGAGACAATTCCTGATTTCATTGTAGATCCTACTTTAATTCCATCTGGTCCATTTTGATTTATTCCAGTGACTCAGTGATTTGTTCCATCTCACTTGAACAGGGCAATGACAGCTCACAATTTCTCTCCTTGAAAACCCTATCTCATAGATGACAACAGCGTTGCCTCTGCTGAACTTCTGTAAATTATCAGGGGCTTATAAATCAGTTTCCCATTTTGAAGTAGAAATTAGTGATATAGATCCTGGTTAACTTCTTTGCAAAATTTGATTTTCATATTTACGGAAGGCCTGTTTTTTTTTTTAAGCCAGGACAGTAGCAAATAGCATATAGTCTACCCGATTTGGCAGAAACATCAGGCCAGTCCATCCCAGCGTATGGGTGATCCTGCAGTGACATAGAGCCAATGGGACTCCGATACTTCAGAAATATACTGCTGCTCATGTGTAAGGAAATGTTGTGGCTACAGGAAAGGGGTAGTGGCTAGGCTGCCTCTATGTCAGGTACATTTGCAACTCTCTGTGCCCATTAGAGTCTGGCACAAGTTTGAGAAGTCTAAGGGCTGCTTTAGCACAGTGCAAGGGGTACAGCCATATGCAAAGCATCCTTTCACCATGGATAGGTCAGTCCAGACTACAATACTGATAGCTATAACTGCACCTCGATTTGAAAAATTTAGAGCCTGATTCTCCTCTCATGTATAGCATGCTGACAACACCAAGAGTCCATTGCTTCAGTGGAGTTACTCCTGATTTACACCAGTCTAAGAAAGAAGAGATTCAGGCTAGAACTGGAATTTTAGGACAAAACTCTTTTTTTGTGGAAACTGAAACTTTTTGTAAAAACATATATTGGTTTCAATGACACTCTCATTGGGAATGTTTCTCAGGTCCAGGATGAGATTTTTGGAGAAAAAACCACCCCAGAATAGATTAGGCACTGGCCTGGGATATGGATGTCCCCACTTCAAATTCGTACTCTGCCTGATTCAGAGCAGGGACCTGACCCTGTGTCTCACATGAAAGTATCTTAACCACCAGGCTAAAAGTTGTTCCTCTTGGTATAAATAATTAGATATTCTTTGGACTAGAAAGAGGGAAACTGACTCTACCTTGGTAGTTAGGGCCCTGTGTCTCCTACATTCCAGATGAGTGCCCTTACCTACTTTGCCCTACCCATTGGGCAATGGGCTATTTGAGGATGCATGTCTCACTCTCATTTTGCCACAAAAAATTCAAAAGATTGTGGTTTTGTTGTGATACAGAACAAAAACAATTTCAAAACCTCAATTATTTTTTGTGAAGTGGAATTCTTGTTTTCTAGCCAGTGTCTGGATTTTAATGATAATTGTATCTCTATAAATAACATATGTAAGTACCCTCACTACAGTAAGCTAATGATATGGTCAATTAAAACTCATCATGCTTCAGGGAATAAAGTGCATGCCTATGGTCATCAAGGTATCTTTCTCCCATCTGCAAGATTGTACAATTAGCTAAGACATTCTTTTCTTAATTTCCTGTACGGAATCAAGTATTGGTTATTTGCCAGAGTCAGATGCTAGTCTAGATGGACTCAGGTCCACTGTAGCAGAGAGGTGTGGCCTCCCTTGGAGATTGAGAGCAAGGGAGGGCCAGATGCCTCCTGGTGGGCGGAACCAGGAAAACCACGCCCACCATGCCAGAAGCAAAGGGGCGGGACAGGAACAGGAAGTATAAAAGGCGGGCCCTGTGTCTCATTTGGAGTGGAGTCACTGAGGGACTCAGATGTTTCTACCCTGCTGCTCTTGGCCTGAGCCTGCTGAGGACTCATCAGAACTGCCTGAGCTACCAGACACACCTGATGCTGAGGAGTGGCTGGGATTACTGCTTGCAGTGTACCCAGGGGAGATGGAGGACACCCCAGAGATCCAGGTACATCCTGAGGGAAGGGGAGGAAATGGCCCAGGGACAGCTGACTACAGTCTGGCTGGATTTTGCTGCCTGAGTCTGGTTCAGCGTGTTGTGGCTGGATCCCCACTGATCCAGTGGCAGACCACTCTGTCACTGTTATGGCTCTGGGCTGGGATGCAGTGAGCCTCTTAGCTATGTTGGGTGCTCACCCCTACCTGAGGGCTGGAGCCCTAGACTGGTGGTACCCTGCCCTGCTTCAGGGTCATGATCCCCAGATTATTCACTGCTCTGCCCTGGGGTTGCCAAACTTCTAATCTCACAAAACTGAACACTCTAGCCCTGCCCCTTTTCCAAGGCCCCACTCTGCTCACTCCATCCCCTCCCTCTGTTGCTCCCTCTGCCCTACCCTCACTTGCTTGCTCATTTGCACTGGGCTGGGGAGGGTCCCTTTTTGACTGGGTGTTCCTGCCTGAGGGTTGGGGCCCTAGACTGTGCTCGGTACCCTGCCCTGTCTGAGGGCCTGTGTTCCCAGATTATACCTGGCTCTACCCTGCCTGAGGGTTGGGCTTTAGACTGTTGGTGCCCTGCCCTGTCTGAGGGCTTAGGCTCCTGGACCACTCACTGCTTGACCCCACTGGAGGGATTTAGCCCTGAAATTGTTAACTTTCCCCTTGTCTAAAGCTTATTCTTGGGGCATGACAGCCAAGAGGCGTGAGCTCCCTTGGAGATTGATGACGAGGGAGGGCCACACATGCCTACACATTCACATCCACTAATGTAACCTTAGTGTTTGTTACATAAAGAACATAGGTACCATCATTACTGGTATCTATATCACAAATGTTCCATCTCTTGTTATATAGAAAAAATACATTTTTTTTTTGTCTTGAAAGAAGTTTTAAATCAAGAGACAACAGAATAGAACATGCAGCTTTTAGAAAGCAGGGTCTTTGCATATTCACATCTCTGAAATTTATTGCTTGCTAGTTGAAGAACAACTAGACATACATATATCTTGTTAGCAGAGATGAACTGCCATAGTAAGATTTGTGATATGCTGGTGCTACACTGTGGGTAGTTATAAGACCTGCTATACTGCCGGTAGGTACAAAGAGGTTTTTCACTTAGACCTTGAAACAAAAGCCAAAAAAGGAAATGTGATAATCCTGCTTTATTAGCCTACACAACATTACACAATGGGTGAGGTGAATAGTGGCAAACATTTTGACACAGTGTTTCACAATTTTCAAGTCTTTTGGGGCCCATTGTAGCTCCTGGATCTGTAGACTACTGTGAGTTCATAATCTCTAGCTAGCCAGGAGGCTGTGATCATTTCCTTGTAATGTGCATGTTGCAATGGTCATCCACATCTCTGTAGGAAATCCCTTGAAGCCAGCTAGAGGCTTCAGCATTCAACTGCCCATCTCCTGAGTGGGACATGCTGCTGTGAATTTATAACACTTGTGCTCAGATCTTTGCACTAGCTCTCTGTTAATTTCCTGGTAATTCAAGGGGCTGAGGGGGTCTTTAAAACTCTGAATGATTTAGGACACAGTTACTGTGCCTGGGAGTGTCTCTTGCCCTCATGGCGGTTAAAATCAGTGAGGAGGCTCTTGTGTGTTCCTGTGATCAAAATAGCCCAGGACCTGTGCTGGGGATTTATCTTATGAGGGCACCAGCCTGTGGAACTTGCTCCCTTTTACAATCTACCAGGCCCCAAGTATACTGAGAGCCAGAGCATGTTACACCAACTAAGTGTCTTGTATCATCTCTTACTTGGAACTGGTTTGAGTTTTATTGGTTTTTGGTTCTACTTGAGTTTATTCCTAAAAAAGACTTGTTTTTTAGCTCTTTATAGGTTTATTTTTTTTTCCAATGTGGATAGTGATTTAGCTGCTATGGTGATTAGTGTTCTGAAATTCAGCACAATGAGCTTGTGGGGAAAATCTGCCCACTAGTTGTGCTAGTGGAGGAAGAAGACAGACTGTGTCTCCTCCTCCCCAGCCCTGTACTAGACAACAGCATTAGTGCATCCAGATTGTGCTAGGTTGGAAGTCTGAGTAACGCCCAATTTACTGCATTGTATCTCCCAGTGGGCATGGCCTGCTGGTCAGACTTAGACCCCCTTGTGTGCCCCCATCTGCTGCAGTTTGCAGCAAGCTCTAGAAAGTTCCTTTTGGTGCTTCTTTAAAAAGTAGCAGCGTAGCGTGCCATGCTGCACCCATTTACTTTCTCTCTTCACTCCCACTACCTTGAGCCAATCTGTCCAGCTCCTTTGTGGCCAGATTCCTCTGCTTGGTTGCCCTCTCTCCCTGGTGAGCTACTATAAGCAAGGGTATAATTGAACCCTACATTTAAATCTGTTCAGAGTTGTTAGGAACTAATCTGTCAGTCCTAATTCAGGGAAAATTACCAGTGAAAATTAATCAGTGACATTTTTGCTTGCATAGTGCTCCAGGATCAAGCTTTCTATATTTAAAATAGAAGTGAGAGAAGATGACGGTGTGGCTTTGAAGGGCACTGACGTCAATACTGAGGCAATAAGGAAACTAAGTTAGAAGTTTCTCATTTTTGGGCAATGATGTATGTTATATTTTTGGTGCTTGGTACTAATATGAACTATGTTTTGGTGTGTTTTTACTACCTGTTTAAGTTTCCTGAATCTGCTATCTCTGTACTGTAGGGATTGATCTATGGTAGGAGAAAGACTGAAAGCTATTTCTTTGCCAAGCGCAAAGGCCCATGTTTTCCAAGGCAGCCCTCAGACCCTGGCCACCACTAGACAGCTAACCCAGAACTACTGGAAGTGAGGGAGTAACAGAATTGACCCCACCCAGAAGTACTGTCCATATGGATACTGACTGGGGGACAATGACTGGCCCTACCAATTGGCCAGACCATACTACTTAAGCCAGAAGGAGGCAAAGGAAGTTGTCCTAGCAACTGGGAGACTTCATGACTGGCTGTTGCACTGTACCTGGTTGTTTGATCCCTGGCTTCTGATTTCAGGCTCTGACCCCTGGCTTAAACCACTATGCCTGACCACCCCTCCTTTGACCACTAGATCAGCACTCAAATGTCCAAGCCACTGCCACATCTCCAGTCTGTTTGTGTGAGCTTCATCGAAACAGAAAAGGCCATCAGTCACAAGAATGGAACACAGAATGATCTGGAAACTCCGAAGGGGTGTATTAAATTTGTGATGCACAAATGTAACACTCTATCTAGCTGTGATGGCATTGAGATTCACCACCACAGTGCCTCCCGCTGGCACGTCTGGGACTTAGCTCTGTCCTCTGCAGGGCACTTTTGCTGGTGGTGTCCCATCTGTTGTGTGCTCCCCTGTTGGTGGCTGGACCATGTTGCTCCTCGATCAGTGACATCCTCTTCAGGATACTGCCCTCCAGCAGTGCCCACTGCTCTGGTCTCACCCTCTGGTCTCACTCCCTGTTCCAGTGGCCGGCTGCAGCCTCAAAGTCTAGCCCCTTTGTCATCTGGCCCCTTCACACCCAGAACCCCCTGCTGAACTCCACCCCCTGCATCCAGACCCCTGCCAAGCCCCACTCACTGCATCCAGATCCCCACCCTGCTGAGCCCCCTGCACTCAAACCCCCACCCTAATGAGCCCAATCACTCCTGCACCTTGACCACCCTGATGAACCCTCCACACCTGAACTCTCATCCCACTGAGCCCAACCAGATGCACACAGACCTCTACCCAACCAAACCTCACTCCCATCACTTGGACGTCCCCACTGAGACCCTCTCCCCTGCATTCAGACTCCTACTCCTGCACCCAGACCACCCCTTGCTGAGCCTCCCACACTCTAACTCCCCACTCCCCCCAGCACCAGCCCTCCCACTTAACCCCATCCCCTCCCCCGACTCAGACCCTCCTGCTGAGCCACAACCACTTCACCTGGACCCCCTGTAGAGTCCCATTCTTCCTGCACCCTGAACCCCCTAATGAGCCCCCTTGCATCCAGATCCCACATACACCCTTTCCCCTTACACACACTAAACCCCTCCACACTTGGATCCTGCTGGGCTGAGCCTGCCTGACCCACACCTGGATTGGGGGCCAGGACTCGGTATGCATACAATACTCTGTCCTGTTTGCTTACTATCTTGATGCACCTGGCATGGAGGGACAGGGCCCTAGAGTGTTTCTGGGGCAGGCCTGGCCCTTTCTCTGGGTCAGGGTCAGGTGCAGCCTCACTGCTAAGTCCATGTCCTGGGGGTGGGGACGGGACTGCAAGGTGATCTCCCACCTCCATGCAGCCACAGGCCTGTGCTCCCCACTGCCATGTTGGAGCCTCTACATGTATTTATTGACATATAAAAGATGCAGAATTTTGCAAAATTTTAAAATATTGTGTACAGAATTTTTACTTTTTTGGTGCAGAATTCCCTCAGGAGTAATGCTCAATCCGTGTAATCATAACAACATTATGACTTCATTAAATGCTTATAGACATTCTGTGGGTTTGCAAACTCAGAGCTTGTCTGTGTCAGCATACTATCTCTCACAGCCATACTCTTGTTGACATGACATTTTCTCTTTTCAAATTGAGGATTGCACTTTTACTTTTTTTTTTTTAATAATCTCTAGGATAAAAATGACAAGGGTTTAAATCAATAAAATGCTAATCATCATATAATACCTTGGGGAAATGTTTTTCACTACATTTTCACACCAAGAACAGAAGTGTGGACCTCATCTTTTCTCCCCCTCCCCCCCCCCAAACTCTTGCTATTCTTTACTTAGTTCACTCAGGATTTGAAAAGCTTTATACCATATTTTCTCTCACTTTGGAAACAAGTCTAACCCTACAGAGAGGTTTCTTCTCTACTTGCTAGCACAATGATAGATCCAGAAACAACATCAACATATTAGACTAAAAACATATACTAGAAAAAAGCTTTTATGAGGTCCAATGCTTACTAAGGGTATGTCTATACTAGCCGCCGGATCGGCGGGCAGCTATCGATCCAGCGGGTGTCGATTTATCACTTCTAGAATAGATGCGATAAATCGACCCCTGAGTGCTCTCCCATCGACTCCTGTACTCCATCAGGCTGAGAAGCGTTTGTGGAGTCAATGGGGGAGTGTCAGCAGTCGACTCACCGCAGGGAAGACACCACGGTGAGTAGATCTAAGTATGTCAACTTCAGCTACGTTATTCACATAGCTGAAGGTGCATACCTTAGATCAATTACTGCCCTTCCCCCCCAAGTGTAGATCAGGGCTTAGAGACTTTGAACGTTAAACATATTTCTGAAGCCCCGATGCTCTCTTGCATTCATTATTCAAGCTTCTATTTACTACTGAAATGCATTGAAAACTGAAAGGGTGGGAGAGAGGATGTGGACAAAAAAATCCCATTATTTTCCTCAGCAAACACACATTTTACCCCAGGAGCACTTCACTCAGCAGCATTTTGCACAGTTTGTTTTATCTATTTGATTGTTGATATAGTACTCGTTGGTAAAAAGATTGAAAAATAGAGAACAGTGATGCTAAGGGGCTTGTTCTCTGCATTCATTTCACCCCTTTTCTTGAGAATTAAGTATCTTGAATGTTTATTATTTGTATTACCATAGCACCTAGGTACTCTAGTCATGGACCAGGACCCCATTGTGTTAGAAGCTGTATGAACACAGAACAAAAAGACAGTCCCTGCCCCGAAGAGCTTACAATCTAACTATAGGACAAGAGACAACATAGGGATATAGCCAGACAAGGGAGTACAATGAAATGAGACAATATTAGTCAGCATAACAGGCAGTGGTCTCAGCACACCAGTAACCTAGCCATTGTCAATATCTTTTTGTAGGCATACTGGAAAATGAGAGTTTTAAAGAGAATTTTGAAGGCGAATAACATGTGTGTTTTGCAGATGTTTATGGGGGGTTCCTCCCAAGTGTGAGAGGGAACATGGGAAAAGGCATGGAAATGTAACAAATGGGTGATTCAGGCTGGCATCATTGGCCAATTGGAGTGAGACGTCTACCTCTTGAAAGTGAATGAGATGTTAGGTAGGGTGACTATAGGCCATGAAGGGCCTTGAAAGAGAAGACTAGTAGCTTCTGCTTGATTGGATAGAGAAAAGGGAGCAAGTAGCGGAATGCAAAGAGAGGGTTATCTGTGACCCTAAGAGCATCCCAGTGCCAGAGGGAACGTGGCTCACTGGTATCAGGTTTCAGCTGGCCTGACCAATTCAGTGTACCCCATCTCATGGTTATAATCTGTATCTAAAATGTAATAGGTCATTGGAAAATTAATAACTCACTGATCATTAATATTCTTGGGTGATGTATGTATTAAGAGCTATGAATAGATGTTGGAATTATGACTAAATGTGTTTAAACTTGACATGTCCGGGAGAGTTGGTAAACAGGTCTGGTAAAGCAAGGGGGTATGAGGCCAAAGTCTCTGGGAACTGAATTTTATATATAGGTAAGCAACCTGCTTAGGCAAAGATCTTTCACCTAAGAAGACTAGGGAAGCCAGCACCCTGTATTTTTATGTAAGGTCTGACTGAGGGAAAGCCAACCATTGTTGGAAAGATGAATTATTTGTGACAGAAGCAGTCTTGAACAAAGCCTTGCTTTGCTAGATTAATTTTTTAAATTACATATGCGTGTTTTCAATTTTACTTGCTTGTAACCATCTCCACTTTTATTTCTTTTACTTGACATCATGTCTTATTTTTACTATAACTAAACTCAAAGCTGTGTTTGAGGGGAAAGGTTTATTTATTCCAGTGAAGTTACTAAGTGGTAATGTGCTTTTGTCTCTTTAAAGAAGTAAATAAACCTTTATTATTTCTCTGATTGGGCTAGGAGAGGGCTGGACACTTCAGGCCACATGGCCTTAGGAAAGTTTTTGGGACTGGGAGTATGTTGGAGTCACCCTGCAAGTATAACACAGGCTGGTAGAAGCCGGGGTGGGGCCATTGTGCTGTAGTTAGGCTACTGGAGTCAAAATTGCTCCTAGATTCATAGACTTTAAGGCCAAAAGGGATCATTGTGATCATCTCTTCTGGCTCCTGCACATTGTAGATAACAGAACCTCACCCAACTCCCCCTGTAACAGACCCATAACCTCTGTTTGAGTTACTGAAGTCCTCAATTCATGATTTAAAGACTTCAAGTTATAGAGAATCCACCATGTATTCTATGTGAAACCAGCCAAGTGACCCATGCCCCATGCTACAAAGGAAGATGAAAACCCCAGGGCCGTGTGTGTGTGTCTCTCTCTCTCTCTCTCTCTCAGCATACAAGCAAGCAGCCTGCATGCTTGTATGCTGGCTGCTAATGTCCTGATTGTGAGCCACAGCAGCAAGCTATTTCAGGCATTTAGGGTTACAGGGCAGGTGGTAACAACCACTCGCTGGTTTGGATTGCACCCCAGAACATGACAGTGACAAGGTCAAAGCAACGGGCTGGTAAAATTATCTTTGCATCAGCTTTCTGACTGGATGTGAGAGGAACAAGATAAAGGAATTGTATTGTAGCAAGGGTATTGGAATCAACAAGTCAGAGCCAAGCTCAGAACAATCTAATACTTTTAGAATCACTAAAGAGAGGACACATATATTGGCATAGTTCATTTTAACACTATATATAGCAGTTGTAAATAGCAAAACTCAATGGATTAAAGCTAGCAGCACATATAGAATATCAGGGTTAGAAGGGATATCAGGAGGTCATCTAGTCCAACCCCCTGCTCAAAGGGGGACCAATCCCCAGAGAGATTTTTTACCACCGTTCCCTAAATGGCCCTCTCAAGGATTGAACTCACAACCCTAGGTTTAAGAGGCCAATGCTCAAACCACTGAGCTATCCCTCTATTGCAGTCTTGTAGCTTGAGAGGAAAGTTTGCACATTTTATCAGACACCATATTTAAAACCCTGAAAACAATAATCGGCTAGCTAAACGTTGTACTATTTCTGGTCATGTTTAATTAGAAGGAGACAACTCTCAGAAGTCAGCACCTAATTAAGCATATTGGGGTGGTTTAAATATTTAGTGCAATAAAAAAAGCTCAGTATTTCGCATTAGAAAAACTTCTAATTATTGTTTTGAAACTGCATCTGAAAAGAAATCTGAAGTATTTTTCATAAGAGAAATCACTCATTTACATTAGCAGCGTGCAATTGGTCCAACTGAGATTCCTGACAGTAATCACTCCACAGCTGAGTGGAAATGGTTATAATCCCAGGAACTTGATATAAATGATAAAGGCTTCAAGTAATGTTTTTGTTGGAAACAGAAATGCATGAATGGCAAACCTTGAATGGATGATGGGCTTTTGAAATACAGACGTGGAAAGAAGCAACAATAAAAGGACCATCCCTTAAAAATTATGAGCAAACTTCTCCTAACCCTCAATGGGAAGCTGCTGATGAAATATTTAGTGGCTCGTATGATTTTTTTTCATATCCAAAGTCTAATGATGGATCTTTCATATGTGATTTTAAAACCTTGACTTATGACAGATTCTGAAAAGTCAATGAGGTAACCATAGAAATCTCTAAAATTAAGACCACTTACCAATATACATACTTACTTTGGCTATCTTAGAATAACAACATAATGAACACAGTAAATGGTATATCTTGTCTTGACTACAAAGTCCTGATGGTTCTTCCTACCAGGGAAGTTTAACTTTACTATATGAGGTTCATCGAACACACTGTTAATTACTCACTCCTGGTATTTCTTTCCATTTTCTTTATGCACCCAATTCACGGTTTCAGATATTCGGTGTGTGGCTTGATATGTAGTTAAAGGCTTGCAAGCTTTATTGTTAAGGAGTAAACCCTTTTGTGGTATTTTGACTGCTAAATATGTGTATGAATAAGTTCACGAGTTTACATGAGTGCTATAGGACAACCATCCTAAATGGAAGATTATGCTTTCTAAAAGCCCTATAGATAGTAGTCTATTTCTGGATTTTTTTTTACTTCTTGAATCCCAGCTAGGATCTTATTTTTAGCTTTAAATATAGTTGTCTAAATACACAATGCTTAAAAACAAGAAACAAAGCTTTTGCAGGATTTCAGGCATTGGACACACATTTAACACCGTGTTAAGCAACATTCACTTCAGCTGCCTCCTGATTGACTAAGAATTATCAGGCCTGGTGCAGAAAGAGGGCAGAAGGGATCTTCATCATCTTCCTGAGAGCAAAGTGTGGGATTGTTCAGTAGGAACACAGTGGGCACTGAGGAATGAATGGGGTTATCAGATACAGCAGAGCATGGGAAAACCTCAAAAAGGCACAGCTGTTTCCAGGAAATAGTCAGCTTTGGAGACTGATGGAGGATTGCCCTCATATTGCCGGAAAATATACTAAGAGCAAGCGAGCAGGAAGTTGGTGACCTGGGGAGCACAGTGGGGGATAATATGGATGAATGAAGTGTCCTCAGTGATTAGAGAAAAAGCAGGAGGGAATTCAGAGTAGTGGGGGGATCTGAGGATTACTGGAGTCAGGAGTGGGGAAAGAGACTAGAGCTGGAGAAGGAAAGCGACTTGCCAAGGGAAAGAAATAGTGGGTGCACCATGGGGGCATCACCAGAACCACAAGAAACATTACCAGCATCAACTGGAAACAGATTGCATAGCCAGCATCCAAATAGTTTGGTTGGTAGAGGTATAAACTGACATCTAATGTACAATCTAGATAAATTGTTCCCTGATATAATGACACAGTTGAGATGTTTACTGAAGACCTTCAAAAGGAGGTGAATGCAAAATGGGGGTGGGGTGGGGGGGCTGAACTGGATATATTGAGATTGAAACTCTTGTACTGAGCAATATGATATTTACAGCACAGGTATACATGCACAGATGTCTAATGAGGATTGCCTGGATCATGGTAAATTTTAAACTGCCTTGAACTGACCCCTGAGGATTATAGAAAGAAATTTCAGGTCTCAGAAAATGAGTGAGATTTCTTACATTTGCAAATCCATTAAAAGAATACATAAAAGAGGTAGATGGGAGTGCAGTTTCCACAATAGAGGGAACTTTAGAATCAGTGCTTATGGAACAATTTTCCAAACAGTAGACTTCGTATTTGAGAGCACCAACCGGTGATAAGCACCCAAAAACATGGTTCTAAAGTCTTAGATCCTGCAGTGCTTACTCAGGCAAAACTCTGACTGCAAGACTGGGGCTCATGTGATTAATGCTGGAGATTGCCACCAGAAGTATCTGGAGGACATGTACAAAGGTGTGAATAAACCCTGCTTAAAATTGTCTATCCAAAAATGAATGGTGATGAGAAGAACTCTAAAGCCTTTAAAGTAATATTACAGTTGTAAAGGTATTTTAAGACTTCACATTGTGATACCACATATCTACTCCCTGTGTGTATTTTTCACGTTTTTTTTCCCCAAGTCATCTTAATTTATTAATAAATTTATACTGCAGCCAGCAACTTTGCAAAGCCATTATATGAAACAGCAAAAGATTCTGCTTCTTGCATGATCAGCACAATTACCAGCACCTTTTGTTAATAGTGAAAATGAGAGAAAATGTTTTTTCTCAGCTTGACTTTCAGAGTTCAGAATGAGTTTGCAATGGAGGTGGTTAAAAATATTTTTGACTTCTAAAGAGAGCACATTTAGGATCAGTCATTTGTGGAGAATAAATATGGAACACCCATGTCACTTTCTTACAGTTTCTCATCTGCTTATGACTAGACTTTAAGACAAATTAATACCTTTTTTGGAGATTATGAAATGAAGGTTTTGAAGATGACAGATTATCTAATAAAGAGGCAGCTTCCACAGCACCAAAGGACTTGGAAATGTAAAGATAATAAAGAAGTATGTTGGCAAACAATGGTTAACAGTCTTTTAGACATTAATATTTCTTTTGGACATCAGCAGACCTGGCACACTTTAGGAAGATAATCCTCAAACTGCAGACTAGCTAGGGACAAAGGGCACAAACCTCCCAATAAAGGAACAGAAAGGGGACCAATGATTCCCTACATTTGTGCTGCTTTTCTTTGGTGATTGCTCTGCCACATCAACCCCATTGCGAAACAAGCGTGGAGCAGAACCACCATTGACAGAGCCATCTTTCTCATAGAAGGCTAAGATCTGTGGGAATGGGATCATTTCCTATGGAAATTGGCCTAGTCACATCCCCATACTCCCTGTCCATCCCCAGCTCTTTTAGATGTCTAGGGGAGCAGTGCTTTGCCTCCTCTCATGTCACTGCCTGGGCTTCCACTAGTCACCTGACCGGATCCCTTCCATGTGTGTGAAAACCATAGGAGTGGTGTTACCTGCACAGCAGTAACATGTTTTTTATGAAACTTTTCATACTTGGGATTTACAATGCACTAGAGAAATATGACAGAGAATAGCTGTTCAGACTCCCCACTCCTGTCTACTTGTGACCAATTCTAGGTAAGTGGAACAGAGCTCTTGGGCTGAAGTAGCTGAGTGGCCATGCAGTCTGGTGGATGTTGGAACAGCTGCCTTTTCCATCCACATAGCTCCCTGGCTCACAACCCCTTTCCACTATCATTGATTCTCCTCTTCATTGTGCAGTGGAGGTGGGAGAAGGTCCACCAGAGAGCTTATGGAAATTTCTGCTCTCTTTCTGTAAAGCTGGTGAGTTTCTGCATGTTCCCTATTTGACACTCCCCTCACAGTTCACCCCCTCCCACTTGGAATTTGCAAGCTCCTGGAACCGAGTCTTTAGGAGTCCTACCCTATGGAGTACAACAATAAGGACTACTAGAGTCTTTTGACACCATTTCCCAGCATGGTCGTGTAACCTACATTGAGGGGAGGAAGTCAATTTACTTACCAATTCTGTAGCACAGAATTCTTCTATCTGACCTAAACTATTTGCACAGTCCATGAGTTCATATCATTCAGAGAGACTACAGCTTGATTTCCTATAGGAATCCAGTACCAGTCTTTACCATGAGATGGTGTCTGTCTGTGTGTTTCTCTCTCTCTCACACACAGCAGTTTCCAGTTTATTTTTACTGAATAACACTCCAAAAACAAACTGTTCCAGCACAGCAGTTGCAGTGCACCCTACCTAGACTAACTAACATCACGAACAAGAGATTTAATATTTTCCTTTAAAATGAAAAAGAATATAATACAGGGCCTAAACCCTAATATATATATATATATATATATATATATATAACCTCATAATAAGTATAGGGCTTTGGACATCTGACAATCAGAGATCATCTGCTTTCACATAGGTTCACCCTCGGTATTATATTGATAATTAAATAAACCATTTGGTTGTACAACATAACCAATTGTTTCAGCATCCACAATATTGAGCACATACACAACTTTAAATAAGAAAAAGCTGACAATTACTGTAGCTGTTAGGCACAGATGGCATCTTTGGTTCAATGATGAAATAACTCATGAAGACACTTGGCCTCCAGCCTGATTCCTCCTTTATGGTGTTTTCCTAGTCTCAACCCCACTGATTTATATAAAATTACAGGAAAATGTACTGAGATCCAGCCCACAGATTCCCCGTGCAAGTTCTATCTTCTCCCTGCAGGGCTAGGCTGGATCTGATCAGTGCTCAACATGGCTGCCAGTTTTGCAGCCCTGATAGAACTCACTATTGATTGGCAGGAGCTTTCAGCTTCTAACTAAGGGTAGGGGACGTGTGTACGTGCAGGCATGTCTGACCTTAATGAAGCTTTGCACACCAGCTTCAAAACAGCCATGGAGCATCGTTATCAACATCCTGCATTCCCTATAGCGTGCTAAAATAGCAACTACTTGTTTGCAATCACTCAAGCCTCTATACTGCCATCTTGTCTGGGAATGTTTCCATATCAACTCAGAGCAAGTAGAAACAGCAGCTGTAATTACAGCAATAAGGTTTTTGGCTGAACACCAGAGGGGGGAAAAAAAAGTCAAGGGGGTTGGATTGGGGTGGGGACCGAACAGAATAGAAACTCCTGCTGAGGAGAATAAGGAGGCTTCTGCATGGGATGATTGGGACAAGCAGATTGCTGGGCCAATGATGAGCCAGGGCTGCTCAGCCTCTCAATAGGAGGAGACAGAGTGAGTTAGAACCACAGAGATTAGTTTTAGTTTCAGTGTTGAGCTTTGAATTTGGGAGCTGAATGAGAAGCAGAACAGTCTTGAACACTATGGCATCTGGTGCATTGGTCAGGCAGTTCCAGGGCCTGCAGAGACCAATGTCCTGAGTTGCAAAGATTTGACCTGGTGCGGGCTACTTAAAGCCAACTGAGGCCTCCCCAGGATTGCAGACCAGGAAGCCAGGAGAGAACCCAACCTGGGGTGAAGACACTGTAAAGGGAGGCCTTTTTTTGTTTAAGCCAGCCAATGTTCACACTGCTGAAGTACTCCTCTCCAGACTATCCTGTGTTCTAGCTGTCTGGGGTGGTGCCAGGGAGGGAGCTGGGAATTGGGAAGAGTTGAGAATCTTGGGAGATGGGAACTTTCTTGATCTTTTAGTACTTAGTTAACCTTAATTGCTTCCTTCCCCAGACCAGATTTTCCTGCTTCCAATAAGGTCTCCCTTTGTCCTTTGACTCACCCCGAAACAACAATTTCTTTGCCAGGATTTCATGTTGATGTATTTTGTTTCTTGTGTTGTATTCTATACTCCTTGCCAGTAGAGAAATCAGTATTCATTTTCCAAAGGGGCAGCACCTGTGTGTCTCAAGCACAGTGAGGTGTTTTCTTGGGTGGAGACACGAGCCATCACTAAAAAGAACCCAGACCAAACCCATGTGAGAAGGGAGAAGCTGCTCTAAGTAGCAAGCACCAGAGAGCAGCTTCAGCCACACCTCAGGGGGTGGGCTGCACTATTCTTGGTCAGCTTCACAAGTCTCCACCCTTTAAAACCATGGGCACACAACTATGGGCACCCAAAACCACATTATTAAGTGGAGATATGAAAGCTTTGAATTTATTGTAAATGTATTCAGCCACTCCCCCACTACACTTCCTTGTTGAACAGGCAGAAGGAGATTCTATGCTGATTTTTTTTTTTTTTTCTGCTTAAAGGACTATGGGAACCCTCTTACCTCAGGACTTATTTAGAGCAGTGAACTAGAGAAGGCTGTTTTTCATGTGTTTATACATTCTTCCAAAAGCTTGTCTGAGGTTGTGAGGCATGTCCAGGGAGGTTGACATCCCAGAGTAATGGGGTGAACTGATGAAGTTGTGCACTTTAGCATGGAGACCAGCCCTTGTATGGCCAGCACGAAAGAATCAGGTGGCTGAAAATCTGAAGCTTGTTCTTCATTTTTCTTTGATGTACTCCGCTACAGCAACTGAACTGAGGGAAACTGTGAAAGCTGCATCATGAGTGAAGTGGAGAGTACCTGAACTATACAGAAAATCTATCAAACCCCAGGGTTAGCTAAAAGCTTCCTGAACAAGTCAGACAATAATGGGTCAGACAGATTTCTGCAGCAAAGCAGGCTTGACTAACGTGAGGTGCTGCTTTTGTCTTCTACACAAAGGAAATTGACGGTTTTTGACATGTGAAATAAAAGGACAGAGGATGACCTAAGTCAGTTAGAGCATTCAGTATGTGTCTAAGCAAAAAAAAAAAAAAAAAGGGGGGGAAGAATGCAATCATACAGGTTCAGCAAGGGAGCATAAGGCATTTTGTCTGATAAAATTTGATGTACTAGAAATTTGGCTTGTTGCCCTGCAAACAAAGAAACAAGTAAATAGATAGTGGCTTGTGTTTAAGTACAGGCAGTGTCTATCAAACTAGCTCAAATACTAATTATAGTATGTCAAAGGCTTTTGATTGATCAGAACCACAAAAGTGACAATACTAATGTCACTATCAAATGCATGGCACCTGGGCGAAATCGGACAGGCTTTCCACAGCAAAGCTAATGGAACTGACTGCAGACAGCAATGATAATGGCCGTGCAGAGATTGCTATTATTACGGATTTAGTCATTGGTAGCAGGCACTTGCTGTATAGGATAGAGCTGTTATTTTCTCCAATATAATAAGTGCCTGTGTATGTAATTGTTGCTGAGGAGTACAGTTAATAGTAGCTCATTATTAATATAACAAATGGTGGAATTTTTGAATGACTGAGCAATCACTCAGTGGCCAGATTATTATTTTCTAGATGAAGAGGACCCCTTAAAATGTTTGCTAAGATAGAAGCACAAGAACTGTTTGTTTGATTTTATTTTTTAAAAGTTAATAAACATTCCAGATAAATCAAGTGAATGGGATCTGGAATTGCACATAAAAGATAAGATCATGCATTTTATTTGCTCTTTCTTTCTAAAACATCCCATCAGGCAAATCTTTGATAGTTTACTCTCCAAAATAAAATTCTGTGGCTATCATAAAAGCAGCAGACTGGCCACCTTTGGGTACAAAATATGCCGTGTAATAATTCAGGCAGGCTTTTAGCGTATTGTTCAGATACTGACATTTATTTATGTATGCTAATTTAAGAGTGAAGACTGTAATCTTCCCCATCACCGCTTAAGAAATGCCACTCGTCATACCTCCTGACAGGACTCTTTTCTGCCACTCTGGACACCTTATGCTTGAAGGAGCAGCATGTGCATGAACATTATATGCAGTGTGAAAAGCCCTTGTTAATAATCTTCTGGATGATACCTTCCTGTTAACACTGATTGTTTCTTAGCCTCTGAAATGTACTGGTTAGTTTTTCTAAAACCTGACAATATTCTTTAAATTCTGGGGATGTTAATATTTTACCAGAGCAGAATGTGACTGAAGGAAAATATACCATCTAAGTAGAGAACCATTTTTGCATATTACTGAATATAAAGGTGACTTGTCCAAATACTCTATGGAGTGTTCCCGTCTTATACTTTACAGTAAATGTATCATTATAAAGAGTGCAATAAAGTCAGGATGCTAAAATCTGTTTGGTAATAGAAAGTATAGGTGACTAGGTACCACAGCTAGGCATCAACTTCATATGATCTAACCAGTATTACTAAGATACGAAATTATTGTTGGAGACAAATGAATTACAGCCTTCCAAAACCACAAACTATACCCATTCCCTATCTGTCTCAGATCATTCACTCCCTCGGGGGAGCATCAGATTTCAGCCCCTACACCAGCATGGGATCCAAAGACAAATTTTGTGTGACCTTTATATGCCTGTACAAGGCTGGAATTGGGGTTTTACCCCTCTTACTTCCTGGTGTGGCTCTATTTGGGTTAGTTACAATGTAGGCCTAAGAGCCCCCAACCCCTTAACTCCAGATTCCCATTTGAAACAATCACAAAACTGTCAGTGTCCTGGCTTCCTCATCCCTATTAGCAGAGAAACAGAAAAACCTCGGACTGTATAAATGTGATAGTGCTATCAAAATGTGCAAGACTAATCACACTGACAAATCTCACAGTGCAGGAAGCATGTGGACAGCAACTTCTTTCTTTTTGTGCAGAATTCAACTGAATGCAATGGAGTTCTTTAACACTGCATTTGTATTTATTCTCTTGGAGAAAAACTAATTATTATACAATTCTGTATATGACCATATAGAACTAAAAGAAGGGCAGATATAAATAGTTGTGTGTGTAAGAGAGAGAGATCCAGTGCAGAGTCCTATTGCTCCAGAGAGAGAGAACTGGGAGGCAGACTGGCCTTGTGGAAGAGCAATGCATCTCATGCACACTGACATGCTCCTCTGTTGAATCCAGCATACACCCCATGTCTCACTCAACTTTTGTGTCGCCTTTAGAATACTGCCCCCCCCCCCCAAGGAGAAGAGTGAGGGAGCTGTCCTTGTGCTCAGAGTAGAGCAGGGACTGCAATTCTTCCATTACACAAGCTGAATACACACCCACACCACAAATGCAGATATGATATTCATGTGATAAATTGATGTGTGTTGAACCTTTGACCTCTTCATCTGCCCTATAAGCCCTATGACATTTCCCTGGGACTTTAAACCCCTTTGAGTAGCCATAGGCCATTTTCTTTCTATTCATTTTCCCCACAAATATTGAATTTTTTCCCACAATGACAACTTCACCTATGGTCCAGACCAGATAATATTCAGTGTACAACTGAGAAGAATTTCTGTATGCGTAAATGTCACAGCTTTAAAGCCTGTGTCTCGTAACCCTGTAGAACTTTATACAATTGGAAAAGGGAGTTTCTCAATGGTTCTAGTCCAAGCTATTGAACTTTAAATTCATGGCATTTTTAGGTATGAAATACAAATTTTAGGCCAGTTTTAGAGATTTTTTACAGCTCCCGCTAAGCTCTCTGGAGTTGAACTGCTAGTAATTATTTGACTTTGTCTTTACGGATTTAAAAATATGAGAGATTGTCCCAATAACTTTTTTAAATCTCTACCATATTCTTAGTGGGTTTTATTCTGTAATGTATGTGGAATGTATAGAATACAAGACGGTAAGGTGTGTAAGGTTTCATCAGCTGTCATTTAAAATGCCTGTACAGTTCATGAAGGCACCCTCTGAGTATGATACAAAAAGGGTCTCTACACTGGCTCTCCGAGTGCTATTGCAGAAATACATGATGGGACAGGCCTGTGTCACAGGATCTACACTTCTATACCTTTGAAATCTAAAGAATGTCATCCTGTGCTGTGCCAGTGATTTAAATGATCCCTGGTAAAATCCTCTCCCAAACACATTTTTCCAGGGCTAAAATATTCAAGGAGAGTAGATAAACAGAAAGATATACAGATATATGTTTTTTTTTTTTTTTAAACATTCAACTTCCCAATGACATTGGGATTTCTTCCGAGAATCAACAGATGTCATACTGAGAACATTGTACTGACAGTATGCGATTACCAAGGAAACTTGGCATGCTGATTCTAGAAACTCTTGGAGAGAATGGAAAGACTGTCTTGGCTAAGACTCAGTCTTGGATCAATCTTTGCAGGGATTAGAAACCGAAGTCCTAAATCCTATTAGTGAATAGATGGAAAAGCTCAATGTTGTACCCAGCATAAAAAAATTCAGTTGTCTTACCCAATGTGAAAATCAGGTCAAGCTGGCTGTGTGAATGTATAGGCTACCATGTGGAGGTATCTACAAACCTGTAGACTAAGAATGGGGATAAAATAAGGAAATAATACCCGATTTTAGGTAATTTTATTATTCCTGTATTTTTCCTCAAATATTGGATTTTTAAAATAAATTATTGTGCTTGCCCTTTCCAACCCATTCCAAGTGTCCTTGTTCACTTACTTATATATATTTCATTGTGCCCCTTCTTCTAGCACTAGTGTTCTGTTGTGACAATAGTGTTACTCTTCTGTTGAGCAGTAGCAGGTGTCCAGGACGTTGGAGGTTAGAATTCCAGGGGAGGAGAAATCAGTGGTGTAGAGTCTGGGTATATTCTTACTGGTGACTTGCTTTATTTACAAATATACACCAAACTTGAAATAAGATGGTCAAACACCATGCAGGACAATCTCTTTCTCCAGTAATAATAATCCAACACCACTGCTCAGCTCCCTGGGCGCAACTCCTCTTTCTCAAGAATTGACTCTAAGCAATGTCTAAGACAGAGAGATAACTATCTTCCTGCCTGCAAAGATCCCTCTCTCCCAATGCTGCCTCTAAACACAGCCCTGCATAACGCAAAACTAACAAGTTAGCATGTCTTCCCAAGAGTCAAAACTTGCACGCACACTACGAAAAAGACTGCATGTAGCTGTATTGCCTGGTGATGACTCTCTCAATACAGTTAATAATGTTAGTCAATAAATGTATCGGTCTTCCATGCACCTCATTTTAAAAATCTATAATTATCTGACACTCTCTCTCTTTCTGTGCCTAATATGATTGCCTTTACAGTGGTTTACTTGATAGTCAAAGAGGGACCATGGGAGACTTCTGTTAGTTTTAGAGATTTAGAATATGTAAAATAAGGGTTAACTTGGTGAAAGTGAAAACTTAAATTATTTTAGCTATTAATAAAATTCCATTACACTGTACTGCATGGGCAGCTGATTGTGTAGGGATCAGTAGTCATCAGTTATTGGTTGAACTAATCTTTGATTTCTTGTCTGCTAGAAAGCCAGAAGGTCAGGAAGGACACAAGTATGTATCTACTCTAAAACAAAACAAAAGGCTTTATAATGGAAACACCAGGGGACCTTCAACTGTATGTACACTCAAATAATCATAAGTAAACTCAGACTGGGAACATTAAGACACTCAACTGTGCCACAAAAGAAATAGAATAATATGAAATACATCTTACCTATAGTATCATTTATTCCTAAAAGCTCTGCTCATCTTTTCAAATAAATGGCCTGCTGTTTAGAGGTAGAATAAGGAGTAACTCGGATTTATAACTGAAAATGGTTATTGCTTTTGAAAGTTTAAACAGCAGTTCCATTTTTCTTCAAAGTTATCTTTATGGTTTCAAAATGCACCATACCGTGTTCTGTATATCTTTCTGTTTAAAATCAGTTATGAGAGATTTTACTTTTAATTAATCAACCACTATCAGATAACAATTTGCAGCAAAACAAACAAAACCAAACAAACCAGCAATCAGTTTAAGCTAATGGATGTTTTAGTAATCCTTAGTGAGCTTTTGCTTCTGCTTCTGGATCCCCATCCCTGAAAAGGTGGCATCTTTTCTAGATGATAATTTAGAAAAACAATCTGGAGACTGAAATATCAGACAACGAAGAAGAAATCTGTTTGTGGAGAAGGAGACAAAAAACATCCACTCCAAAATCTCTCCTTAGGGATGTCATCATTTATAAATAGCTTTTGTAGGGCTCAATAAAAATGCTTTTGTGCTATCAGAAAGCAAAAATCAATCTAGTTCACCCCCCTCCATCTGGGAATAACTTTCCTGACCAAGAGGGGACAGAAACATTCACCTCTCTATCTAAGGACATCATCACACAGAGAAAGCTGCTACTGGCATAACAGAAGACTGCCACTCTTTTAGCTATTCTGTGACTAGAAGGCTTCCCTGTAGGTGAAAAAGCCCTGGTTTTTCCACAGATTAATGCTGCTTAATACAATGACCAACTTCCTGAGGTACCTGAGCGATGACAACTTCTGAGATTCTATCAAGACTCCAGGGGTGAAAGTAACTTAAAGGACTTACCGGTACGCCGGAGTCCTGAGCGGAGGTGTGACCTCAACCAGAAGAGGCGGGGCCTTTCAAGATTTAAAGGCCCTGGGGCTCTGGCTGTGGCTGGGAGCCCCAGGGCCTTTAAATCACCCCAAAGCTACCAGCTGCAGAGGTTGCTGGGAACCCCGGGGCTCAGAGGTGAATTAAAGGACCCCAGGCTCTGGCTGCTGCGGGGATCTTCAGGCCCTTTAAATCACCACCACAGTTCCGGCTGACGGCAGTGGCAGGAGAACTGGGCCCCCGAGCCCGGCTGCCGGAGTTCTAGCGGGGATTTAAAGGGCTCGGGGCTCCCCGCAGCAGCTGGAGCCCCGGGTCCTTTAAATCACCACTGCGGAAGCCAGTCCAGTTTGGCATGGGCGTACTGGCTTACTTTCACATCTGCAGGAGTCTCCCCTGATAGGGGGTTTTGGGGGGAAAAGATTTACAAAAAGGGAGACTGTGCTTCATGAAATGTTATGTTGTTAAGTTATACACATATAAAACAAATCCATAGGAAAAACTACTAACCTATAAAAACAGTTTTATTGATAACTCAAATATTCACATATACCTAGAGAGAGTGAGAGAGAGGCGGTAGTTGAAAATGTTATTTAACTGACAAATGAAAACTCAACCAAAGCCCAGCTGTTGAGTGAGACTGTAAGGAAGAAAAAACACCCCTAACTTATGATAAAACCTGTGCTAGTGATCCACTCGCAAACTGTAGTCAACTATTCCAACTATCGGTAAAATATCAGTCATGATTCTGTTGCCTCTTTTTTTTACCAGAGTAGCTAAGCCAAAATTGGAGATCTTGCAGGTTGTTCCAATTAGGAGGAGAGACTGATGGTGGAGGTAAGAATCTTTGATATAATCTTGTTTATTAGCAAAGAACCTACAAAGCCCTGTTTCCCTGAACACAGGAGGAACCAAACAACAGAAGCTGGTTTCCTTGCTCAGAGCTCCAAAGCTCTTTTACGTAGCACCCAACCTAAAACCTCTTTACGTGCATCTCCCAGGGCCACACACCAGGCTTGTTCAAGCTGTGGCTGCAGCTGTGCAGTCTATTTCTGTGTGCTGCTCTCCTTTAACACTCCTCCCCACTTTTTCTCACCCTGGCCTTGCCCCGAACAATATGCAACAAAGTTTGTGTTGCAGCTTTGAACAGAAATGGGTGCTCGAAATGATTCCCATCCTCTGCAGAAGCATCTGAGAAACAACTTTCCTTGTTTCTGACGCAGCACAGACGCAGATCTCCAAAATACAGTCTTAATTGACATGAGTTTACGTGAGTTCAGGGAACAGGACCAAGCTTCCCTTGTCTATGACTGTTTTGGATCACAAAGGAAAACACACTTGAATTTAAATATTGTCACTTATCTGTTAAATGTAACACCAAGTACTGCATAGTGGCTTCTAAATTAATATCTATTATTTCCTCTAACTGGGCACCGTATACTGAATTGGCTGGATTATGGGTCTAGGTTCCTTCTTCCATCTCTACCTTCCATGATTTATCTGCAATTGTAACTAAATCAAATAACAAACCTCTGGTAAGAAGGTCACCATTAATGACCCATTAAAGCTTTTATTGCCAGAAAAAAATATAAATGATTTTCTGAACATGACCTCTAATGCTGGGTTAGATTCCCCCCTTTGTGTGGAAAAGCCCTTAGAGAAGATCATGGAGAAGAAGGGTAAGAAAGCTCAACAATATTCACTTACTGAATTTTTCACCAGCTTGTTCAGTTCCTGGGGATGGTGGGGAGGGAGAGGGGGAGGGGAAAGTAGGATTTTCCCACCCACCGAATAGGTTTTGTTAGGCATCCTGCTACTTTGTCCCAGACTTCTGACATCACGCCCCTCACCTCCGAGCCTCAAAAATTAGCTATAGGGTGTTTTTTTTTTTTTTAAATCTTCCCTACAGCAGCCCAGGGACTTGGTAGATAGGTTTGGTTTTAAAATTCATTCAATGAAAACTCTCATAAAAGGGATCCTTTGCATGCAGGGATTTATGGGATTGGCAGAGAGCATGATGCAAATACTTCCTGGGCTCTATCCTTTCCTTCCCCATATTCAGATCTATGTCCCCAAAGAGGGTTGTCTATAGACTCCATGGCAGGGGAGAATGGTGCATTGTTCTGGCCATGGCAGAAAGAAAGACAAGACATCAGGAATGTGGTGGGAACTATCTGGCAATAACTCATCCCAGTGCAAGTCATCTTTCCTCTGTAATCTGTTCCCCCTGATGGGGGGCACTCCACAACTCATCCCACTACCATTTCTGGGACCCCATTGTCCTCCCCTTGTACTAGTTGGGGAAGAAGAGGCTGTTTCCTTCCTTCCATTAGGACCCCTTTCCTCTTCCCTTCTTTGGTAGGTGCCTTCTAATCCCCTTCCAATTCTGGTTTATCAGAGAACTGAATCCCCTGTCAAATGAATGCCTGCGCTGGGTACCTGCCACATTTGCTGCTAAATGAATTTTACAACCAAACCTACCCACCAAGTCCCTGGGCTGCTGTGGGGAAGGTTTAAAAAAACCTTGATAGCCCCTAGGCCAATTGGCAGTGAGGGGGAAAAAATACTTCCAATCCCAAAAGATGTTTAGAATAATGCCCACAGCAAGGCTCAAAATACAGTCCTACCCTAAGTCTGAGAGGAGGAGCTTTTCTTCCTAGCACAAAATGGAATCCAGGTCCAGGGGAAGTGCTATAGCCATAGAAGAGAAGAGGGGAGGGGAGGAGAGGAGAGGAGACAAGTGAGGGATTGCAATACTGAGGGGGATACAACAAACAGAGAGAGGGAACGCAGGAAAAAAACATACCATTTGCCTAACCATAAGTACACATATTAACTGCACATGCCGTGGATTAAGCAGACTTATTCCATATCAACACTGCATGGTAGACTAAAACCTTGGAAGGTCCACTTGAGACACAATACCCTCTGAAAGGATTTTTATTCCATGAACCCTAGGTTGTGTCAGAAACAGTTTTCTATACACACACTAAAAAAAAAGGTCACCGCCAAGGTCATGTGCAGCACCTGAGTTCAATAAAGAAATAGGCAGAAACCAAGGTGGATATAATGAATGTATCAGTGTCTAAACATGAGTTAAACAAAGTAAGCTTTCCTGCCAGTTAACTGCATGAGACAGCTGCAGTTAGGAAGCAAGGTATAAATTGAATCTCTTGAGGCATCCATTAAGCAAATGTTTGGAGTGACTCTAGTTTTTTTGATAGTGTAAGTTTGGACTGCTACCAAAACAAAGGAGGTTTAGGCTGATATAAGTTTCACACACACATATATGCATGAACACATAGAATAGTGCTTAAGAAATAATCCTTTTTCTAAAAGAATGAAAATTGAGTGCCCTAACCATTCATGTCTGACATCAAATTAGATGAACATTACTGGCTAAATTTCCATAAAGGTAAGCCTGAGTTTTATAGTCAAATTGTCCAACTGCAAGTGTGATTGGGCTAACTAATGCACATCTGCACACTTGAATATTTTTAACTTATGAGCACAGAGCTCAGTCCTTTAGAGTATGCAACTGAGCCATCAGGGGCTGAAACAGTCCCCAAAGTAATTGTGGCTGTTCTAAATTACACCCATGAGATCACTGTGCTGGTGGAGTATCAAGAGGAATGTCATTCAGTCTACCATGCACTCCCCTGTACTGTATCATCTTCTGCAAAGGGAATCCTCAGGTGTGCCTGTAGGGCAACTTGCTGATCCTTTACACTGCTGAGGAAGTGAAAAAGCTGGATGGGGTTAGCGGATTGAACCTACAATGCCTATTTTGTGATTAAATGATGGACTAAATAGATGGGCCTGGTACCATGGCCCTCTGTAAAGCCTGCAGTACATTTTCAACCCCTTTGCTTAAATTGAGGAGGTAGGATGAAGAGTAAATTTTTTCTACCAAACAAACCTGAGAACCAAAGTCAGACTTTTCTTCCTTTTTATTAAAAATGTGTGTGAATAGGTATACTGAGCCTTTGGAGTTCAGGGGAGGGATGCTTCTGGACCCCCACCCCACAATGGTCCTGGGAAAGAAATCTTGCTTTGCCAACCTCTACATCAGCATTTTATCTAGGGTCAGCAGGAGTTAAACAACTGGATTTGTTTGGCAGGTGGGCCTTGTTAGTCTGTCATGGAGGAGCTATTTTACGTCCTGACATAGAGTAGGTGGGCAACTCAGAGAGCCCATAGCAATTTTTTTTTTAAAAAGCTGAGATGCGTGAGTCTGCTGTACCTTAACTTACTGCTGTTATTGTTTGTTGAAGAACCACTGCACCTGAGAGCTGAGGTAAAAAGTCAGTGGTAACCCTTATGTTTTTTGACTTGTTCTTTTAACAGCCTAAATAAAACCTAGTACCTCAGGAAGTGGGACTATATATCTTTATTAACAGGGGGATTCTGGTATCTTTCTTCTGAGGAGGAACCTGGATTCCATTACGATGTACTGAATCATAGAGGAAGTCTAATTCTCTCCTGTTCTGTACAGTCACTTATACCCATATGTAGGGGTGAAAAGAGCTACTAGTGTAATTTGGCAGTGTTTTACACCCTTTGGGGAAGTGTAAGTGATTGTGCAAGGTATCTGGGAAACAGGTCTGTAATGCAGATCCCTTTCTGTTCCTCCTCAAACCTCTAAGAATGGTGCTTGAAGGAAGGTGACTCTTGGGGGAGGGCTTCCTAATAAAAAATGTCCCCTCATATTTTCTATATAGGCACTTACTAAATAGAGCCACTGCCTCTACTTAGTGTTGCCCAACACATCTTCTATAAGATGCTGTTTTCAGTTGCTTTTAATATTATAATTATTATAATACTAACCTTAAAACCATTCAGGCTGAAATGTCCAGTGGAATCTTCTTGGGAAATCTCAACAAAACTAGTCTCAGATGTTTCTGAGAACTACATGGGGAGTGGTGGGGGAGAATGTTGTCTTGGCCAGCCATTTCGCTGAGAAGCTCCATTGTCTAGATCAGGGACTTGACATTTGGCAGCAGGGGTTGTCCTAATACCAGAAATGTGCCTTACCTGTTCTTGTGAAAGACTACACACTTGGCCAAATATTTAAGACCCTTTAATTTTTTTTTTTAAGTGCACACGCTCAGAGTTGTTAGAGTTTGGTAGCTAAAATCTCTGAAGATTCCCTCTGTACTGAGTGTGCTCCAATCCAGGGAAGCAGTGGTTGAGCAGGACTCTCTTGCAAGTGCGGTGATGCTGGGCACAAGATCTGGGAACAAGGCCACTCTCTCATGGGCAATCAGGTCAGCCTTTGCTGGTTCCCAGGCGGATTGGAAGAGAAGGAAGCAGCCTAACTACAACATGGAGGCAGGGGAAAGAGTTGGATGTGGGATGATAAGGTGGGGGTGGGAGGAGAGAGAGTATAGTGTATTGGTTAAGGCAGTTGGATACTGCTCTGGATAACTGGATTCATCGCTCCCTCTGCCACAGAAAACTTGTGTGATGATAGGCAAGTTTCTTATACCAAAACTTTTCACAGGTGGCCACAAGTTGTGTGTTCCTCTCTTTCTGGATGCCTGGTTTTAGATCTATGGGTCTGATTTTTCAGAAGTGCTGAGCACTCATTACTGCAGCTGAAGTCAATAGAGGCTGCTTTGAACATAGGAAGTGCTATATAATAGTACGTATTCTGAAGAACGGGTCATGAAAATCTCAAATTGGGCACCCAAAACTATTGAATACTGACCTTACTCTTTGTACCTTGTCTATGAAATGGGAATACCACTCCTTCATGTCACAGGGTGTCTGAGGCACTCAGATACTATGCAGGGGTCGGCAACCTTTGGCACGTGGCCCGCCAGGGTAAGCCCCCTGGTGGGCCAGACTGGTTTGTTTACCTGCCGCGTCCGCAGGTTCGGCCGATCGCGGCTCCCACTGGCCGTGGTTCGCTGCTCCAGGCCAATGGGGGGCTGCAGGAAGTGGCGTGGGCCAAGGGATGTCCGCGGTCGGCCGAACCTGCAGATGCGGTAGGTAAACAAACCGGCCCGGCCCACCAGGGGGCTTACCCTGGTGGGCCGCAGGCCAAAGGTTGCCGATGCCTCTGCTATAGTGATGAGTGACATAGAAAAATCCATAAGGAAATCACTGATCTGCTTCCAGAGAAGCAGTAAATAAGGCCTCTGACCACAAGTTGAACAATGGGGGGCATGGGGTTGACAGAATTAGAATAGCAGTTCATTAACTGAGCACTGTGCTGTCCACCCAGTGCACTGAAAGTGGTAGGGAGCCTGTGGAAAAAGTAGTGTGTGATCATATAAGTATACACCTTGATGCAGTATTTAATTACAAGAGGGACAAATGAGTTATTCCCCTTAATGATCATTTAATATAGCTTTTTTCTGTAATTGTAGAAATAACCTGAGATGAGCTGCAGCAAATCTGATTTAAATGTGTGCTTGGATCAAGCTGCTCCCTCACTGTCCTCTATAATTTGTTTCTTTCTCCTATCTAAATGTGTGAAAAGAGAGAATGTTGTAGTCTACTGCAGGCAACCCTTCCATTGTAATTCTAGCTGTCCAGAGAACTGTGGCCTTAAAATCCTATAAGTCCTGGGACGCTTGTATGAGCAAAGTAATCCCACATATATATAAAAATGAACTACAATTTACAATTCATTGATTAGTGATGTGCTATAGACTATTAATATGGAAAGCTACTCCTGATTAAGCTGATGTAAATGAGATCAGAATCTGGCCTATTGTTTTAGTCTACACAGTGTCATGAATGTAAATCATCCACAAAATTCTTGAAAACTATAAAAGTCAGTATTCATGTAATGGCTATTTAAAGATATAGCTTTTCAAACAAGGAAACATTACTTGGTGATAAAACTCAGCTACAGTTTACATTTAGTGATTTGATTTCTAAGTCCTTATTTAGCATCTTTGGAAAACACTGAATCCATGAATTTCTACATAATTTTAGCTTATCTCCCAAATTCTGTTGGGGGCAACTGTACATCTGTACTGACCATGATTGAAGTATTGTATTTAATCTATCAAGATAATTGGATTGAAAGAATAATATCACTTTTGTTATAGAACAACAATCTTAAATAAGCGTGGTAGTGGTTTCCTCAGAGGAGGGTAAATATTCCCAAAGATCAGAGCCTAATGTGAGGCTCCTAAAGGCCACATTTTTGAAAGAGCTTTACTCCTGTTTATTCATCTAAATGAAATGTCCTGATCGTCAAGTGTGGTGAGCACCCAGCAGTTCCCATTGAGGTTCTGCCCTTTTCAGAATCAGGCCACTTATTTGGGTGTGTAAATATGGTTTGGGATCCAAATTTTTGATACCTGCTTTGGAAAGTATGAGCTGAACTTTTCATAGTCTAGGCTTCCGGGATTGGGGGGGTGGGGGGCGGGAAGGGAGAGAGAGCGCGAGAATGAACTTTGTCTCCCTGCCCCCACCACTAAACCTAGTCATTAAGCCATCAGATATGCATCTGATTAGATATATTTCTTGGATTAGAAACAACTTTAATTCTTCTCTTTGAGGTAAGAGAAGGGAATGCTGACTCGTTACAATAAACTGCTGTTCTTAACTGAATTCTAGTAAAGTTTAAATGCCGGACATGGCAACTATTAAAATAGTACCAAGTTTTATATATATCACCAACACACAAACATGATCACATAACCTTAATTAAGAAAATCACATTGACTTGTGGTTTCTCAAACAGTCGGAGAAGCTTATCCTTGTGCCTCATTAGGTGTCTCATTTTCCATTTATTTTGCCTGTCCTATAGGGAGCTTTCTTGTAGATCTTAAACTCAAATTCATCAGTTTATCTTGCTCTTGTGACGGAGACAACCTCTAATCTTAGTTTCCTGACTAGTAAACATGCTCATAAGAAGCATTTGGTGTAGCAAGAGCAATACACTCCAATATATTTTTGGTTCCTTTTAGCTTATAAGACTCCTAGTAGAATCTTGTAGAAGGGGGAATAGCTTGTTAAAGGCATTGCTGATTCATATATCATCACAAACTAATTGTGCATGATCTAATTAGGCAATAAATACTAGATTTTTATCTTCATGATATAATTTAACATTGTAAAATTAAAATACTTCAAATAAAATTGATTCTGAAAGTGCAGGATTCATAAGGCCTGCATCCACAAAGGGACAAAAAGAAATTGCGATGCTGAGTGTCGCAACACCCAACTTTTAGGCACCTAAAACTTCCTGTAACACTGTAATCCACAAAACCCACTGAATTGGAGAGGTAGACACCTTAGAGTACAATTAACAAAAGCCAGCAGGCTAGGCAGGGATCTGTCAATGAGTGAGCAGGGCTTAGGATACAACACCCGAAGTCCAGGCTGCAGGGAGGCACATCTCTGCTAGTAGTCCATAACTGGAACCCCTCCCTGGAGTCAGGTGGCTTAAGCATCTAAACTGTTTGTTGTAGAACAAACTATGTGCCTTCCTTACTCCATGCAAAATAGCAAGAGGAATTGGTGCTAGTTTCCAATATCCAATTAAAATTTATGTCTAATTGAAGACTAATTCCTATTTATTCAACAGCCCTGGACCTGCAACAAACAAAAAGCAGTGCTTGACTAATTATCTTGTGTTAACTCTTGACAAATATTCATAAAGGGACACTGAGTCAGTCTCCCATCACTCCCATAAATCCCCCACCGCCTTACTGGAGCCCCTTCAAAAGAAAATGTAGGGTTCATCAGGAATAGAGAGGTTATTTTACCTCTGTTCTAGGCACTGGTATAACTGCTACTGAAATACTGTGTTCAGTTCTGGTGTCCACAATTTAAGAAGCCTGTTGATAAATTGGAGAGGGTTGAGAGAAGGTCAGTCAAGCAAAAGGCCCTGCAGCTGCACCTCCTCAGTCTGACAACCTAATAAGTACAGCTGAGTTGCATCAACTAGACAGCCTGATGGAATGCTCTTCCTGATTTGGCTAAAAAAGTGATCCGGCTTGCTCTTATACACAGCAGCAGCAATTCACTGGCCACAAAATATTCACCTGTTGCTGTGATAGTTCCTGAACCTGTCTTATTTATGCCTTATTCCAGTCCTTCTCTTGCCTCTGACCTGAGCCAGCTCAGCCTTTCCTTGCCTCCGTCCAGGTAACCTGATATGACCCTGGGCTTCAATTCATTGCTACTGAATCCTAGTCTAAGTATTAGGCATGACTGCCACATCCCAGTCACCTGAGAAGAGCCATAAGAATGATTAAAGGATTAGAAAACATGCCTTATAATGATTGAGCTTCTTGAGTCTATTTAGCTTAAAAAAACCAAAGGTTTAGACTTAGGGTGACCAGATGGGATGAAGAAAATATCGGGACACATGGGGAGGGGGGGGACGTGTTTCCTGCCGGCGGAGCAAAGGAAAAAACAAAAACGGAGTCCCGGAGTCCTGCCGGCAGAGAGAGAGGGGAAAAATACCAGAGTCCCTGAGTCTCGCCGGCAGGGGCAGGGGCGGGGAGCAGAGTCCTGTCAGCAGAACAAAACAAACAAAAAACAGGAGTGTGAAATATCGGGACAAATTGCATCCCGACCAAACTTCGGTCGGGACGCAGGACAAACGCCTAAAAATCGGGACAGTCTCGATTTTATTGGGACGTCTGGTCACCCTATTTAGTCTAAAAGTACCTAATTGGGAATAATATTTAATAAGGGGCTATTCAGAGAAAGGTATAACAAAATCCAATGTCTGAAAGTTGAACCTAGACCCATTCAGACTAGAAATGAGGTATACATTTTTAACAGTGGGAGTAATTAACACTTGGAACAACTTATCAAGAGTCATGGTGGATTCTACATCAGTGGCAATCTTTAAATCAAGATTGTATTTTTTTCTCTTGGAGTTATTACAATGAAATTCTGTGTCATATGGAAGGCCAGACTAAATGAGTGCAATGGTTCCTTCTGGCCTTGGATTCTGTGAAGTCTGGCTTCTTGACTTCCAGTAGTGTGTGGTTCGTTTATTTGTGTGCCTCTTCCCCCTTACTCCCTATAGACTCCTAAATATTTGCTGTTGCAATGCACAGCATAGAATATCCNTGCTGACTGCCCTTATATACCAGTCAGGCCCACTCAAGGCCCAGCTGGAACAAAGCACTCCCAATTCACACTTTTCAAACAAACAACCAAGCAATCAAGCACACGGTCAAACTGACCAACTGTCCCAGCAGCAGACACTCAGATACTCGCCAACACAGCCCCCCTAATGCAGCACTTAGCGTACCTCCTCTCGGACAGCTCCCAGGCAAACTCCCACTGTTAGCCTCTGCTGTTCGCCGCTCTTTGGTGAACCACTTGTCCTTGTTGAACCTCATCGGATTTCTTTTGGCCCAATCCTCCAATTTGTCTAGGTCACTCTGGACCCTATCCCTACCCTCCAGCGTATCTACCTCTCCCCTCAGCTTAGTGTCATCTGCAAACTTGCTGAGGGTGCAATCCATCCTATCATCCAGATCATTAATAAAGATGTTGAACAAAACTGGCCCCTGGACTGACCCCTCGGCACTCTGTTTGATACTGGCTGCCAACTAGACATCGAGCCGTTGATCAATACCCATTGAGCCTAACAATCTAGCCAGCTTTCTATCCACCTTATAGTCCATTCATCCAGCCTATACTACTTTAACTTGCCGTCAAGAATACTGTGGGAGACCGTATCAAAAGCTTTGATAAAGTCAAGGAATAACACATCCACTGCTTTTCCCCTCATCCACAGACCCAGTTATCTCCTTATAGAAGGCAATTAGGTTACTGAGGCATGACTTGCCCTTGGTGAATCCATGCTGACTGTTTCTGATCACTTTCCTCTCCTCTAAGTGCTTCAGAATTGATTCCTTGAGGACCTGTTCCATGATTTTTCCAGGGACTGAGGTGAGGCTGACTGGCCTGTCGTTCCCACGATCCTCCTTCTTCCCTTTTTTTAAAGATGGGCACTACACTAGCCTTTTTCCAGTGATCCGGGACCTCCCCCAATCACCATGAGTTTTCAAAGATAATCATCAATGGCTCTGCAATCACATCCGCCAACTCCTTTAGCACCCTCGGATGCAGCGCATCCGGCCCCATAGACTTGTGCTCGTCCAGTTTTTCTAAATAGTCCTGAACCACTTCTTTCTCCACAGAGAGCTGGTCACCTTCTCCCCATTCTGTGCTGCCCAGTGCAGCAGTCTGGGAGCTGACCTTGTTCATGAAGACAGAGGCAAAAAAATCATTGAGTACGTTAGCTTTTTCCACATCCTCTGTCACTAGGTTGCCTCCCTCATTCAGTAAGGGGCCCACACTTTCCTTGACTTTCTTCTTGTTGCTAGCATACCTGAAGAAACTCTTCTTGTTACTCTTAACATCTCTTGCTAGCTGCAACTCCAAGTGTGATTTAGCCTTCCTGATTTCACTCCTGCATGCCTGAGAAATATTTTTATACTCCTCCTTGGTCATTTGTCCAATCTTCCACTTCTTGTAAGCTTCTTTTTTTCCTTTTAAGATCAGCAAGGATTTCACCGTTTAGCCAAGCTGGTCGCCTGCCATATTTACTGTTCTTTCTACACATCGGGATGGTTTTTTCTTGCAACCTCAATAAGGATTCTTTAAAATACAGCCAACTCTCCTGGACTCCTTTCCCCCTCATATTATTCTCCCAGGGGATCCTGCTCATCAATTCCCTGAGGGAGTCAAAGTCTGCTTTTCTGAGGTCCAGGGTCCATATTTTGCTGCTCTCCTTTCTTCCTTGTGTCAGGATCCTGAACTTGACCATCTCATGGTCACTGCCTCCCAGGTTCCCATCCACTTTTGCTTCCCCTATTAATTCTCCCCCATTTGTGAGCAGCAGATCTAGAAGAGCTCTGCCCCTAGTTGGTTCCTCCAATACTTGCACCAGGAAATTGTCCCCTACACTTTCCAAAAACTTCCTGGATTGTCTGTGCACCGCTGTATTGCTCTCCCAGCAGATATCAGGGTGATTAAAGTCTCCCATGAGAACCAGAGCCTGAGATCTAGTAACTGCTGCTAGTTGCCAGAAGAAAGCCTCATCCACCTCATCCCCCTGGTCTGGTGGTCTATAGCAGACTCCCACCCTGACATCACCCTTGTTGCTCACACTTCTAAACTTAATCCAGAGACTCTCAGGTTTTTCTGCAGTTTCATACTGGAGCTCTGAGCAATCATACTCCTCTCTTACATACAATGCAACTCCCGCACCTTTTCTGCCCTGCCTGTCCTTCCTGAACAGTTTATATCCATCCATGACAGTACTCCAGTCATGTGAGTTATCCCACCAAGTCTCTGTTATTCCAATGACATCATAGTTTCTTGACTGTGCCAGGACTTCCAGTTCTCCCTGCTTGTTTCCCAGGCTTCTTGCATTTGTGTATAGGCCCTTAAGATAACTCGCTGATTGTCCTGCTTTCTCAGTCTGAGACAGAAGTCCTCCCTTCTTGCACTCTCCTGCTCGTGCTTCCTCCCGGTATCCCATTTCCCCATTTACCTCAGGGCTTTGGTCTCCTTCCCCCAGTGAACCTAGTTTAAAGCCCTCCTCACTAGGTTAGCCAGCCTGCTTGTGAAAATGTTCTTCCCTCTCTTTGTTAGGTGGAGCCCGTCTCTGCCTAGCATTCCTCCTTCTTGGAACATCATCCCATGGTCTAAGAATCCAAAGCCTTCTCTCCGACACCACCTGCATAGCCATTTATTGACTTCCACAATTCGATGGTCTCTACCCAGGCCTTTTTCCTGCACAGGGAGGATGGACGAGAACACCACTTGCGCCTCAAACTCCTTTATCCTTTTTCCCAGAGCCACATAGTCTGCAGTGATCTGCTCAAGGTCATTCTTGGCAGTATCATTGGTGCCCACATGGAGAAGCAGGAAGGGGTAGCGATCCAAGGGCTTGATGAGTCTCGGCAGTCTCTCCGTCACATCGTGAATCCTGGCAAGCAGCAGACCTCTCGGTTTTCTCGGTCAGGGCGGCAGATAGATGACTCAGTCCCCCTGAGGAGGGAGTCCCCAACCACCACCACCCTCCTCCTTCTCTTGGGAGCGGTGGTCGTGGAACCCCCATCCCTAGGACAGTGCATCTCATGCCTTCCAATCGGTGGAGTCTCCTTCTGCTCCCTTCCCTCAGATGTATCCTCTACTCCACTCTCCGCATTAGTACCTGTGGAGAGAACATGAAAACGGTTGCTCACCTATATCTCCATTGCTGGTACATGGACGTTCCTCTTTCTTCTTCTGGAGGTCACATGCTGCCAATTTTTTTCACTGTCCCTCAGTCCCAGCTGTGCAACCTGCTCCAATTCTTCAGAATGTTGTGCCAGTAGAAGCATATCCTGACGCCACACCACCTACGCCCTTTGTGAATATGGTTGGCAAGGCAGAGGGACAGATCCATATCATTTGAGGCCTGGGGTGAGGCTGTTCTAAATATTGGTGATACCAAGCACCTGAGAGAGAAAAGGGAGGAGGCTTAAACCACCCTGTGGGGAAGGGGAAAAATACATTCCACATAAGAGCTTAATGTTAACTTCATTTAGGTCTCTGTAGGAGATTCTATTGTTCAGAAGTGATCTCTATAACTCTTTCTGATCTGATAGATACATGGGAACAAACATTTATACACAAACTCTAGCATTTCTTTATCAAAGAAGATCCTGGGTTTACATTCTATTGTATGTATTTAAATAAAAAAAAATTGTGTTTGCTTTTGGATGCAAATTGATTTTTAGAATCATCTAGTCTTCAATTTATTAAAGACATGACATAACTCCATAAAATACATGTCCAAGTATCTTAACCCTAACCCCAATACCCTTGGTATATGGAAGAGAAGGGGTGTATTTCTTCTAGCTTTATGAGCCCCAGCTGATCAGTGTGTGTGTGTCAGGGGCTCTTTCTGACAGCAGCAGGACAAAATTCTAACTAATACAAAAATGGATACTTCAATTCTTGTGGCATTAAAAAAACAACCTGAATGGGACACAACTCTACAGATACTACTTAAGGTAAAATTAAAAATGGGCATCTGAATAACAAACTCCCTCTGGGAAATATAGCACACGGGGCCTAACCTGAGTTAGGGAAGAGTCAGTTACTGTTCTTTACACTTCCAGGAGCTGTGAGAAATAGCAGTGAAGCCTGCATCACTTCAGTGGTCTTAGATCTAGCTCATCCGCTCTCAAATTTTAATGCTGTAGAAAATTTCAATGAGAGATTTTTCAGTCTCTTAAATCTTTGTCAGCCCTGAAGAACATCTGTGTTATTGTAACATATGTTGAATGCTGGTAGCTTTTTAATGAGACTGGCTTTCCAAGTGTGTTATGCAAGCAATCAATCCATTGGTTAGCTGAAATCATAAATCCTGTTGAGGTGGTGATGCTCTCCATATGGGAGAGGCATGAGGAAAGTATGTGTTCTGGCTTCCCTTTCTGCCATGTATCTGAAGAATTAACACTCACGCTCTTAGGGTCTGTTTCTAATCAGGCTCATCATATCAATTGTTGAGCTACTGTATATGAACCTGGTGCTGTAAAAACAGCACAACTCCTTTTCCCTTGTTAGTTAATATGTACCAAAAAGCTGCAGGGAAAAAATAGCGCTGAGTACAAAATCTTCAGAGATGACTGTCAACTTTGCTACTCTGACCATATTTTAATTAATCAAATAATTCAATAAATGGCAATGTGGAGTAGTCACTGGTTCTACAGTGTAGTATTAAAAAGACATGGGTTGGGGGAGGGTACAAAACAACAGTGTTAATTTTTTGCCACAGCGCCCAAAAGCCAGAAATGCATCTTTTTTTCTGCTTCTCTGTAGGTTTGAATCTGATCTTGTTTCTCTAGAAAATCTGGATCAAAATGGGCCTGTTCTTGAGGGTGCAGAGCAGCCTTTTTAGCCAAATTGCTTTAATTGTAAAATCCTGTGATATGTGCAGCTTAATATGTCTCAATGAAAATTTTCAAAAGATGAAATTCTAGAGAGACACAGGTGGATTGAAACTGAAGAAAACTTCATGGGAAAATAATGTTTAAATGGTAGAAAGCTTTTATCAAATCCTTAAACAATATTGGCAGGGATCAACTTTGTTTTTTAATAGTGTGATGGGATACCTAGGATGGCTCACACTCAGAATGCCACACTTTAGGGCAACAGCAAGAATTAAGATAGACAATCCACCCAAAACTGGTGGTTTGCTCCTATAATTAGATTCACCAAGCCAGTAACATGTGCTTCTGCAGTAATACACTGGTTAACGAGAAGCCAAACACAATCCCCTGTAGGCCATCCAGCCCTCGGTTCCCATCTAGACAAAGAGTTCTGTTATAGTGAGGGGGTGATTAAAAATTGAATTCACCATATGTGCGTTTTTGTTTTTTTTTCCTAATCCCAAAGGATCAGATACTTACTCCAGGTCAATATGCATTACCCAAATATCACACTGTCACCAACCCTTAGTAAACTAACTAAAGATTTATTAATAGATTACATACTTGCAAAAGTCCCTCTGATAACTTCCAAAAGACTGGAAGGTCCTCAGTCCATAATTCACAATGCTCCTTTTAGTTGTAAATCCACAGTCCAGAGAATTAGAGCAGAAAAGAGGCAAAATGGAGTTGTCTCCTGTCTCTTTCATAGTCTTTTCCATGTGCATGGAAACTTTCTGTCCCAAACACAGACCACAGCCCCTGTGTATGGAAAGATACTGGCCAAGATGGAGTCCAGTGTCACATGGATTCAACAAGGGCAAGTTATATATAAGGGCCTTCTATAATGAGATAACTCCCTCTGTGGATAAGGGGAAAGCGGTGGACATGATATTTCTTGACTTTAGCAAAGCTTTTGATACATTCTCCCACAGTATTCTTGCCAGCAAGTTACAAAAGTATGGATTGGATGAATGGACTATATGGTGGATAGAAATCTGGCTAGATTGTTAGGCTCAAAGGGAAGTGATCAATGGCTTGATGTCTAGTTGGCAGCTGGTATCAAACGGAGTGCCACAGGGGTCAGTCCTGGGCCAGTTTTGTTCAACCTCTTCATTAATGATTTGGATGATGGGATGGATTGCACCCTCAGCAGTTTGCGGATGACACTAAGCTGGGGGGAGAGGTAGATAGGGTCCAGAGTGACCTAGACAAATTGGAGGATTGGGCAAAAGAAATCTGATGAGGTTCAGCAAGGACAAGTACAGAGTGCTGCACTTAGGATGGAAGAATCCTATGCACTGCTACAGGCTGGGGACCGACTGGCTAAGCAGCAGTTCTGCAGAAAAGGACCTGGGAATTACAGTGGATGAGAAGCTGGATATGAGTCAGCAGTGTGCCCTTGTTGCCAAGAAGGCTAATGCATATTGGGCTGCATTAGTAGGAACGTTGCCAGCAGATTTGAGGGAAGTGATTATTCCCCTCTATTTGGCACTGATGAGGCTACATTTGGAGTATTGCATCCAGTTTTGGGCCCCGCACTACAGAAAGGATGTGGACAAATTGGAAAGAGAGCAGGGGAGGGCAACAAAAATGATTAGGGGGCTGGGGCACATGACTTACGAGCTGAGGCTGAGGGAACTGGGCTTATTTAGTCTGCAGAAGAGAAGAGTGAGGGGGGATTTGATAGCAGCCTTCAGCTACCTTAAGGGGGGTTCCAAAGAGGATGGAGCTAGGGTGTTATCAGTGGTGGCAGATGTGGGGGAGGTCTAGGTTGGATATTAGGAAACATTATTTCACTAGGAGGGTGGTGAAGCACTGCAATGGGTTACCTAGGGAGGTGGTGGAATCTCCATCCTTGGAGGTTTTTAAGGCCCGGCTTGACAAAGCCCTGTCTGGAATAATTTAGTTGGGGTTGGTCCTGCTTTGAGTAGGGAGTTGGACTAGATGACCTCCTGAGGTCTCTTCCAACCTTAACCTTCTATGACTCTATGAGCATATCATGTGTCTACACATGTTTTGTTGAATCACAGGGGATCGCAACTGGCTCCTTGCTGTGTGAGGCACCCCAGGAAAGGCCTACTGGATGGGATGAAATTCTTCAATTGCCCATTCTGAGAGTGGAGTGTCCTTAATGAACCATAAGCACATAGCTGTCTAGTCCTGATGAAAATCTGGGGAATGTCAGCCAGGAATACAATACATGTTTAAGATACAAATAAATAGCCAATATTCATATCTTTAGATACAAAGATGATACATGCATATAAACAGGATAATCATACTGTCATAACTTTTGCATTGATAACTTACATGACATACTATGTATACACAGCATCACAAATAGGAATAAACTCTGACAAAGCAAGAGTATCCAGGCTGTGCCAACTTTGTGTGCAATAAATAGCATCTTACTTCACAAGTAGCCTTGTGCCAACCAGATTTGAATAATCCTTGTTCTTACACAATAAAAGGCACTAAACATGCCAGTCAACAAATGCACTGAGTGATTCTAAACGCTTATGCTTTTGGTTATCCATTACTCTGCACCTCATGAAGTCATGGACCTGGAAAAATAGGTGCAAAATATCTTTTAAATTAATGTTGGGGTTTTTTGTGGTGAGAGAGTATTAAATGAGCAGATTGTAAACTCAAATAGTTAAAGGATAGGGCTGTCAAGCAATTAAAAAGTCTTGATTAATCACATGATGAAAAAATTAATTGTGCAATTAATTGTGCTGTTAAACAATAATAGAATACCATTTATTTAAATATTTTTGGATTTTTTCTACATTTTCAAATATTGATTTCAATTACAACACAGAATATAAAGTGCACAGTGCTCACTTTATATTTTATTACACATATTTGCACTGTAAGAAACAAAACTAATAGTATTTTTCAATTCATTTCAAACAAGTACTGTAATACAATCTCTTTATCATGAAAGTTGAACTCACAAATGTAGAATTATGTACAAAAAATAACTGCACTCCATAACAAAACAAATTTAAAACTTTACAGCCTACAAGTTCACTCAGTCCAACTTCTTGTTCAGCCAATTACTCAGATAAACAAGTTTGCTTACATTTGCAGGAGATAATGCTGCCCACTTCTGGTTTAAAGTGTCACCTGAAAGTGACAACAGGTGTTTGCATGACACTGTTGTAGCTAGCATCTCAGGATAATTACATGCCAGATGCGCTAAAGATTCACATGTTCCTTGATGCTTCAACCACCATTCCAGATGACATGGGTCCATACTGATGACAGGTTATGCTCAATAACTATCCAAAGCAGTGTGGGCTGATGCATGTTCATTTTTGTCATCTGAGTCAGATGCCACCAGCAGAAGGTTGATTTTCTTTTTTGGTGGTTTGGGTTCTGTAGTTTCCACATCAGAATGTTGCTCTTTTAAGACTTCTGACAGCATGTTTCACTCCCCGTCCCTCTCCGATTTTGGAAGGCACTTCAGATTCTTAAAGCTTGGGTCGAGTGCTTTAGCTATCTTTAGAAATCTCACGTTGGTACCTTCTTTGTGTTTTGTCAGATCTGCAGTGAAAGTGTTCATAAATCAACAACATCATCCGAGACTACCATAACACAAAATATATGGCAGAATGTGGGTAAAACCACGGAGCAGGAGACCTACAATTCTCCTCCAAGAGAGAAAATTGTTTTTTTGGGGTACTGGGGAGGTATTAACTTTAAAAAAAATTACAGTCCTCCCTCCTCCCAGGCTGGATCCTACACTTCTTGAAATCAGTGGGAGTCCAATCAGGCCCTGGGATGGCAAATGGGCAGAATATTAATTATAATTGGGGGTGGGGTGCATCACATAATAGCTAAATCCCTAGTACTACTTTCATATTTTAAAGTTAAGCATGTTCATAAGTATCTGCAGATTTGGGGCTTGTGACAAATCAACAAACAGCTCAATATCAGTCGAAGCTTTTCAGTTTCTTGGGTGGAATTCTGGTCCTCCTGAAGTCTGGATTTCACTCTTGTCTCTTCTTGGTTGTCATCAAAAATATCCTGTTAACTGCACAAGATACCAAACTGATAGAAACCTATATTATACAATTTTATTCATTCTTAATTACTTTCAGATTGACTTGATTACAATATATATAGCATTGATTTCTCTCATCTCAAACTCACAAATGTGAGTTATAAGCCCTTTTTGGCCTCTGGTTTTATTTAATCTATTTCCTCTCCTCTCAGTACTCCAGTATCTTTCCACTTGCCAAACCTGTTGAAGGACAGAGGACAAACTATGAAACTAGCAAAGTTTATCCTCTAGTTGGTTTTTAAAGACTCTCTAATGAGAATGGGTAGACATAAGAGCTGGGAAATCTATTCTACCTTTGATGCATGCATATAACTCCCATTAAAGTTAATGGGAGTTATGTGCATTTTGAGGCAAGATTACATCCCTTGGGTACTGTAGGTGAGAGTACTAGTTCAGTGGAGGGGGAGAAGCTTCAATCTTTTTCACTTGAAGGCATTTGTCTGAATTGCCTGTAATAAAAACAAAGTCTGTCACTTCTTAAATCTTTCTGTGCATTGTTGCATTATTTAACAATTTTTTCCCTTCAGCAATAAATTCTTCATACCACTTTCATTGAAGCTACAGATTGAAGACAGTAACTTCTCTTTTGACTTCACATCTAAATTCCAGTATCAAGCTGTGGGTTGTTCAGTGGTATTAATCTTATTCATATTGTGTATGAATGGGGCACTGAGGTACTTTTTTAGAGGTCATTCCCCATAGTAGTAGTCGTAACACCTGGTTTTGACTGGAAATTCAACGTTTTAACCCCCAGTTTAGTTTTCTAAAATCAGGCCAATTTGATTTTGACTACTTTGTTTTTAGTGAGCTGTTTCACAATATGCCATAACTGAAGATTGCATGTAGTTTGCAAGGAAGCATAGGAAATAATATTTTATTGGCTCTCTGTGCTTGTCTGTGGAATCATATCACTGTTTTATTTTACCTTATGCTTTTTTGGGGTGGGGTGGGGAGTTAACCCACTTACCAGATAGTGTTTATATATAGCAAGCATATGAGAAGCACTGCCTTGCAAGTAAACAGGTATTATTTACCTTGTATACTAGATGGCTATTCGCTCTCATAAATGTTAGCCATGACATTTTAGTGTGTAACACTGCAGTCCACAAACTGGCAATTCATGCTTCCCATGTAGAATGAGATAGGACATCCAAAGATCTGAACAACCCTCAGGAAGGCAATTGTGAAGAGATGTTCTACAGCAGGGGTAGGCAACCTATGGCACGTGTGCCGAAGGCAGCACACGAGCTGATTTTCAGTGGCATTCACACTGCCCGGGTCCTGGCAACCGGTCTGGGGGACTCTGCATTTTAATTTAATTTTAAATGAAGCTTCTTAAACATTTTTAAAACCTTATTTACTTTACATACAACAATAGTTTAGTTATATATTATAGACATATAGAAAGAGACCTTCTAAAAACATTAAAATGTATTACTGGCACGCAAAACCTTAAATTAGAGTGAATAAATGAAGACTTGGCACACCACTTCTGAAAGGTTGCCGACCCCTGTTCTACAGAATATAGGCTAAAGGAAATTAAAGGCCACGTTCTGTACTTCACGTCTCAGGCGATGAAGCAGGAGATGAAGGAGCACACAGTTGGCTTTAAGTTATCCTGTCTTCTTCTGGATTCTAGACTGCTGCAGAGTTTGATGCAGTTCCCAGGATCAATGAGAAGCCCCAGAGCTGCTTTAATTAAAGAAACTTCCTCACAGCTGTCACCGTGCTGCTCCGCAAGTCAGAATAGCAGAACAGAACATTCGGCCTGCTCCCTCTTTCGCTGCCCTCTACTCTTCCTGAATGCCACTACGCCTGGGGCTGTGAGGTGGCTGGTCTAGGGGTGTCACTACCTACACCACTGCTGTGCTGGGAGGTAACCTCTGGAGGCTACTTCCACTACTGTTTGTCTCTCCACGGCTCTGTAAAGGGGCTTTAATGCCTGGGAGAGGCCTGACCTCAAATCTTCTATTAGTTCTGATACCTGGTGCAGAAATTTGGTCTTGCAAGATTTCAGCCCAGTTTTGCAGCCATGAGAAGTTTAGATAAACATACAAAATTTTAGTTTCTTAGCCACATTTAATCAAAACCCTAAATCTACTGATGGCCACCAATTGCTGCTTTCTCTTGTGTATTTCATCAAGTGCACTTTTTCTTAAAGTGCTTAGACACCTCTCTCCCACCCCTACAGCGTAATTGGCTTTCTCAGCTGCTGTATAATTACTGCAAAGAACAGAGAATCCAAGTTCAGCTGCCAGTATCTTGTGAGGCTCTTCTGTATGAAACAGTACAGAGTGAATTATGACAGCAATAGTCCCTTTGAAAATATTTCTTAACAGCTCTCACAGCAATTTTGCTTGGCTTTTTCCCTCCTGGTAGTCAGGCAACAATACCTAAAAGTAACTAATGCTTTGAGATCCATATCCATGGAAGCTTAGGGTCAGACCTTCTTAAGATGGATCCATAGTAACTTCATCATGATGTAAACAACAGTCATAAGAACATACTACAAATAGCCATTCATTTGATACATTGTATATCTTCCCAACACTGAAGGAATTAAAATGTAACACAAGTAGGAACCATTTACACTTGTTCTGTTTCCTGTCCCAAAAGTTCCTCAAAGACTTCCCCTTGTATTTTGTTCCCAATGTAAAACATCCCTCTAAGCTCATGCATCATAGTGACTTCTTATTGTTCAACTAAGGAGGACTGGGTAATTTCTTTGGAGCCCAATAATGCTGCTTAGGGTACGTCTATACTTACCTCTGGGTCTGGCGGTAAGCAATCGATCTTCTGGGATCGATTTATCGCGTCTTGTCTAGACGCGATGGATCGATCCCGGAAGTGCTCACCGTCGACGCTGGTACTTCTGCTCCGCGAAAGGAGTACGCGGAGTCAATGGGGGAGCCTGCCTGCCGCATGTGGCATGTAAGTTCGAACTAAGATACGTCGACTTCAGCTACGTTATTCACGTAGCTGAAGTTGCATATCTTAGTTCGAAGTGGGGGGTTAGTGTGGACCAGCCCTTAGAGATGAGATGGAGGTGTCAATGAAGTGGCACAAAATAACCTCGGTCCCTTGCAGCTCAGACTGTTTTAAGTTTGACCAGAGAATTGCTTCTGGGAGTCAAATCTATGTAAATTAGATATTTCAGAACACTAATCTATGGGCATGTGAGGCATCCCACACTCAACTTTAAGAGCCATGCTAAAAATCTGTATTACCCTGAAAAAGAATAAGGAACCTTCCTACTGTGCTCAGAGAAACCAGACTAAATTTTAGTGAATATGGCATTATTTGGAGTAAGATAGTTTATGCTGTAGCATGGGCAGTAGAAAGTATAAATAAGCTAGCTGCTTGGTTGTTCAAATTGCTGTAGCTCCACTGGAGCTGAGGTTGAGAATATGTCCCTTTCTGATTCATGTTAATTTAAACTCTTGCAACCAGTTACCTTGGTGTTGTAGGCCCTGAGCCCTTTGATATTAATAAGTACTTATGACATGTCTGAAATTATCAAATGATTGAGAGCCAGCACAAGAGACTAGTTGGATAAACATGATTTTTTTTTTTTTTTTTTTTTTTGCATACAACTTCAAGTAACAACTATCAGATGGTATTTACCTCTTAATGTAGACATCTGAACTCATGAGGTTCTTAAAATTCTAATTCTGCTTGCCACCAATCCTGTTCTGGAGATCACATTGCTGTTCATGTCCAAATGGTGAGACAAAATAGAACTCCCTCTAGTCATAATCTTAAACTTACAGTTCTTTAGAGTCCTGGTTGTATTGGCTCACAAGTTCTTAAATGGTCACAAGGCCTCAGTCAGTGAAACTCCAAAATGGGGGGGGGGGTAATGCTGCACCACACTGAGAAGCAAATTCCACATCTAACTTGATCTTCCTGGGATAAGCAGGCTACTGAAAAGACAATAAAAAAGCTCTTTTCACTTAAGCCTGGCTGTAGGCAGGCATATGCTATATAGCAGGGGTAGGCAACATATGGCACACGTGCCAAAGGTGGCACACAATCTGATTTTCATACTCACACTGCCTGGGTCCTGGACACCAGTCCAGGGGGCTCTGCATTTTAATTTAATTTTAAATGAAGCTTCTTAAACATTTTTAAAACCTAATTTACTTTACATACAACAATAGTTTATTTATATATTATAGAAAGAGATCTTCTAAAAACATTAAAATGTATTACTGGCATGTGAAACCTTAAATTGGAGTGAATAAATGAATACTTGGCACACCACTTCTGAAAGGTTGCTGACTACTGCTATATAGCATAGAGTGTAACTCTAGAGTCTTGAAGGAAGGGGCAGACTCTTTTGTTTCTGAATCAGGACTCTGAGTAACATGTTGTTACTGTAGATTTGGATAGCTAATTGTGCATACACAGAGTTGTGGTGTCTTTCCTCTGGTAGATTGGATGGATACCAAGGATGGGCTGAGAGAGGAAACAGATCAACTAATCTGTGAGTTTTAAAGATTCTAAATTTATAGCTATACCCCTGAACTCAGTCAAAATTATGTTCTCATGAAGTGCTTGAATGGTAGGCTAATGCAATTTCTCTCTTGTCTCTGTTTAAAAAAAAAAAAAAAAAAAAAAAGCTTTATTCAAGTAGGTGTTAGCTGGTCACTGAGAGAACTCTATTGCAATTTATTATCTCAATTTTCTGTGCTCTATAAAATGTCCTATCATTAAGAAGACTTTCTCTTGTATTTTATAAAATGACTTTTCTTCCTAGTGGGATGTGTCAGTTGAACTTTAGGTAATTAACCTCCACACATCATCATCAGAGTCCCAGATAGGAACTCATGGCAAACAGCTGTAAGTCTCATATAATTCTAATCACAATCTATTGATGGACAAAATACTGTGACCTAAATATTAAGTGAAGAAAATATGCAGGAATAAAAGGTAGTCTGCCTCAGGAAACACTGATATAGGATCAGGCTTTCAAAGAAGGCTGCACAAAGCTTTTAAGTGCTCTGTTTCTTCAATTCCTCCACAAACTGTAGGTCATCCAGAAATACTGGATGAGAGTGTAAATCTGCTCCAATCTACACCAAACTAAACCATATGAGAATCTGGCCTATTATTTAAAGGTTGTGTGCAAACTCTAGCCCCGTTACAACTCAACTGTACCACCTGGATGGCATGAAGTGGTTGTGATCTAGTTACTAACTGCTAACAGAGAAGTCCCCTGGAATAAAGGGAACTCCCTGTTGATGCATCTAGGCTTCTGGTAGGCACAAGCCTGCTGCTAACTGCCCCTGCTCTCCCCCTCTGGCATAGGGGCTTGGTGGCACTTTGTTTTGCCAATCCTCCACTGATGTAGAGGTAGTTATATTATGCTACTGGCATAGGATCCTCCGAGATGGCCAGTAGTAGTTCTACATGGTGCTGAGGCCAGGCCAGGCCTCAGAATCAGGGAGGCAGAACCAGCACCAGCTCTCTGACTTTTTCCCCACTCAATCTCCTGGGCCGAGCACAGCTGTGGCACAGGAAAGAATCTGTCCCTACATTATATTTTAACAACAAACTATGAACCTTTCTCTGTAACTTGCCCCTTTCAATTTTAAAGTGGCCTCTCAGACCAGGAGTTTGAAGCAAGCAGTCCCAGAGAAGAAGCCCTGTGCCTGAGGGCCCAAAGACTAAACTGCCCTTGAATTGACAGACTGTCCCATTTCCCCCCCACCCCACACACACACCTGTACACACAACTTTTCCAATTTAATAAGAAGGGTTTTTCCTGATGGCAGTAGAAACTCCTACGTGAAGCACCAAAGCTATCTTGCATGTCTCCATCATCAGGAGACAGTATGCCAGAAGGACGAACTTGCATCTGATGCTTGGAAATAGCTTAACTGTCTTAAACTTTTGGGGTGGAGGTGGAGGGGGAAATCTCTCTGACTGATTGTAAGCATGCCAGATTTCCACAGAAAGGCAAAACTTGGAGAGAGGTTTATATAATGATCATTTTGATTTCTTAGGACTTGTCTCTATAGCATGTTACTGCATGGCAAGCCAGGTTGTGAATGCACAGCACACCAGCTGGAGGCACAGTAACATCCTTGCTGCTACAGCACGGTGAAAGTCTTCACTCTTCTACAGAAATAAATCCCTCTCGCACCCCAGAAAGTCAGTCTTGCCAGTGACTTTAGTGGAGCGAGGATTTCACCCAGGGAGGTCAATAAAAAAATACACTAAGGGGACAAAATGAAACACACAGATTACATGTGGTGGTGGTGGTAGGGTTATGTGGAAGTTGCTGAAACTTGTAATACATTTTATTATGAAATACTGACCATATCACCTACCTTCTGCTCTCTTGTGTGTCTCTGCCAGGGCTTTTTCTAACCTTCTAAATCAGCTGAAATTTCAGTTTATTGCTGCTGTTGCTTTATTGTTTCTGACTCTTAAGTCTGCTTTACTTGTATTCACCACAAATGGTAGGGGAGGCATTGCCTTTAGAGTTTTCAGAAAGACATTAGTAGAACTTTCAACAGTTTTTGCTAAGCTAACAGACAGAGTACAGGAAAGTCCAATATTTAATATGTGTAACTCGCTAATCGGAAGCTAGCAATGGGAAAACCTCCCAGAGCTGGCCAGAGGAAGGTATTTCATTTCACAGAGTTTCACTATTTTGAAATTTTTGTTTCATTCCAATTCAGAAGGAAAACCAAAAACTTCAAAATGGTCCACAAAAAGGGGTGCAGCCCCAGGGCAACCACCTGGTGTGTTATCCTGGAACTGGAAGCCCAGACTCCCCATAACCCAGGTAGCTTCCGGGGGAACTTCATCAAAACAGAACCATTTCTGTCACATGCTTCATTGTTGACCAATTGGAAAATCCTGAAAACATGTTTTAGAATTTTTCCAGCCAGCTGTACTCATAGGCCATTCAGTCAATCCCTGGCACTGCTAGATTCCTTCCTACTTTATTTTCTAGTTCCTGGTACAGTCTAGTCTGAAACATCCTCACTACTGTGACTTCTATTATGCTATACAGCCCTTGTTGGAAGCTACTCCACAATCAAATGTCTCTTTATGTCAGGGAGCTTTTCTTGACATTCAGCATTCCTTCCTTTTTAGGTTTTTCCTAGTTATATTTGCATATCTTTAATTCCTTTCCATGGTGTTTTACATACTTCAAATATAAGGATGGCCATTAGGTCACAACTTGGTCAATTATGTATAGTGTTACTTCTTAACCCAAGAAGTCAGTCAATATTTGGGGTCTTGTGAGCTCTTTCCATTAAGAGGAGAAATTGATGATGTAGGAGAAAGAGAGAGCCTGGAGCACTGAGCCTGGTGCAAGATCTGAGGCCCGAACCAGAAGCTGTGACCCAAAGTTTAGCCATGTATTAAAGCAGATGTTTACAAGTTCGCTATATGATCTTGGCAAAAGTATTGGTAGTGTGGCTAAAACACAGGCACCCCTAAGAAGCAACAGTTACTGGGTAGGTGTGAGAAGACACCCCAGAAGATTAGCCCAGGGACATCCTGGCCTAACACCAGATAAGAGGGTCTGCTAGAAGTAATGAATAAGGATTTGTGCCCAAGACACCTGGAGCATGATGCAAAGGGAGGTAACATGCAGATGTCATGAAACATGTAAGATGGTATGAGAGTTGTTTGTCTCAGTCTATAAATATTGGGGTGCCTTGCCTTAAGCCTTTGTGTGGCCCTGGGGACAGCAGTAATTCCCTCTGCTGACTGAGCCACATTCCTTGCCACTGGACACTCATATTAGTGTACCTGTAACCATGGAGCCAGGGTGCTAGTACCATGTCTTGAGGACCATAAACCTGGCAGAGTGTCTTTGTCACTGAACCTTGCCAGTGGTGGTCCTTTCTGGATAATATTATTGAGGTCTGCTGAACCAACTATCTGTGCAGGGGTGGGACAGTATCTGGAGAGAGCATAGACACACTTAACTGACAACAGATGATAGTCCAGTATTTCTTTGCTGCAATACTGTTTAATTAGAAAGTAAGTGCACAAAGTCTAGTTTCCCTGAATACAGTATTGTATTATATGCCGTCCCAGGCATATAATCCAGTTCTTCAGAGAACCCTTTAGCTGCCTTAACCATGAGACTATCATCTCCCTAGTTCATTGACCACACACCTTTCAACTTCCTCAACAAATGAGGCTGAGCTCCTACAAGCAAGTCTACTTCACAGAACACAGTCTGTCCTGTGCACTGACTGAGGCAGGGGTCCTGTGGGGAAAAAATTGGATATGGTCATATAATTAGAGATTATCATAAAGCATAAGCTCAAGGATGCTGAATTAAGGTTGCACAGACAGGAAGTGCCAGAACTGAGGCTAACTTCTTGAGTGCTTGTCTCTGCAACCTGAACATTCCTTTAAAAGAGATGGCTTTGGCTTTTCTATGGCCACTTTAAAAAAAAAATAACTAGGAAAACAAATTATCTTATGTGGAACCATAATAACCCTTGTCTTTGTCATCTCAAAGTCTGGGAGTGTTAGATCCACAAAACAACTCAAGAGCTGGAGGACTGAAGGAACAACAGGCAGCAGTAGAAGGCAGTTGAATTCTATTCACTAGAGAAGGAGAAGATGCACACTATGCTAGGGGTTTTGCAGCTATTTGCTAGACAAGACCGTGGAGGAATGTAAATACTCAGGAATCCTGCAGTAAATTCCAAGTTCCGGAAAGGACTGTATCCAGTTAGTTTGGTACCCTTAGGTAACCTTAATCATAAGTATCACAACCAGCTCTGTCTCCTCTGATTTTTTTCTGATAAATGTATGGATAGTATGGTCATAGCCTTCCAACTCATTTAGCTACAATAAGGCCCCGGTAATTTAGGGTTTTATGCTGGTGCCCAAGTCCCATTTAAAAAAAAAAAAAAGTTTGAGTCCTATTTCACTCAGATACTCTTACCCCAGATCATATTGTGGATTTAGTTTACTCTCAGTGTAACTTATTTTGGAACTAAATCCTCAATTCTTCTAAAGAAAGGAATATAGAAAATTATTTCTTTGCACTTCTCCACTAGCTCCCTTTCTCTAGCACATCCGGTATAACTATTTGTCTTCACTTCCAAGGCCATTGAGGTCTTGTCACCATCCTACCTATCATCTCATTCACTATCAAGATGTTGACTCCAGCCTCCAATCCACCCATGTTTCCAGCCTCAATCATCCATTTGTTAAATTTTCAAACAATCACCTTTATGCTTTCTCCTGTGCTGTCCCTTGAGTGCAACCCCCCCCCCACACACACACACACACCACACATGCAAAGCTTCATTTTCATCATAGATGGTGAGTGAAATTCCTCCTGGGTAGGCTAGCTCCTTGCCCCGCCTCTTCTGCCCACAGGCCCGCCCACACTCCACCCCTCAGGCCCCGCCCCCTCTCCCATTTGCTTTTGACTCGGTGCTCACCTCTTTACCCCCCTGCAAGTTTCCCTCCCTTTTCTCACCTCCACACCCCCCGCCTGCCATGCTGCTGGCTCGCTGCTCGCATTCTCACCCTGCCGCTGCCCCCCTCTCCCCAAGACCCTCCCCCCTTTTTCACCTTAAAGCACTAATAACATTCCCCTATGGCAGTGTTTCCCAAACTTGGGACGCCGCTTGTGTAGGGAAAGCCCCTGGTGGGCCGGGCCGGTTTGTTTACCTGCCACGTCCGTGGGTCTGGCCAATCATGGCTCCTACTGGCCGCGGTTCACTGCTCCAGGCCACTGGGAGCTGCTGGAAGCAGTGCGGGCCGGGGGATGTGCTGGCCGCCGCTTCCAGCAGCTCCCATTGGCCTGGAGCAGTGAACTGCGGCCAGTGGGAGCCGCGATTGGCTGGACCTGCGGACGCAGCAGGTAAACAAACCAGCCCGGCTGCCAGGGGCTTTCCCTACACAAGCGGCGTCCCAAGTTTGGGAAACACTGCCCTATGAGAACTGAACAGCTATATATCAATTGCCAGATGGATTTATGGCATGGAGTTTGGTGTACTCTGTACAGAGAGACACGTGGCTTTTCAGGCTACCTGTGCCAAACTGAAGCCTAATCTCTCCTTTTTCAAAAGTGTTTGTCATTGACAGCCTGCATGAAGGCAGTGATTTAATAACCTTTCTTACACAGAATTCCCTGCCAGACTTGTTCACTTAACCTGGGTTTGAATAAAACCACTAGATCAAGAAATAAACTCACTGGCTATGTAAGCTCCTCTTTCAGTGAGGCTAGTCAAAAATACTTCTGCTGGGTACAGAGAATAACTCGCATAGCATGGGAATTACTGACTGGTTGTTTGGAAATTGTTTATAACCCAAATAACACATATTCCTACCATAGAAAAGCCAGCTGAATGTGGCCAAAGGGTTCCTGGGCATTGGCAAATGCCTGTTAAATGATTTCATTACCACTGTAATGGCCCCTTTACAGAATTGAAAAAGCCTTCCAGAGCCCTAGTAGCAGATCATTGAAACTGTTAAAGTTTCTCAGGGATCCCCTCTGCTCACTTCTTCACACACACATCCTAGCCCCGCAGGAAGAGGGGGTGAGGAGGAGAAATGTGGCCAGCTGCAGGGACCTCTGAAGGGAGGGGGTAGAGTGGAGGAGAGGAGAAGAGAGGAGGAAGACTCACCAGGCAGCAGCAGGTGGTGAGAGCCTCAGGGAAGGGTCAGAGGAGGGAGGGGAAGAGGCAGGCACAGGGGCACCATAGCACAGGTGTCAGGCAGCTGGGGTGGCTGTGATAGAGGAGGTACAGCCTAGGGTTGCCAACTTTGACTGAAACTATTCTGGGAGATTTTTTTCCCCAATATGACGTAATATTATTTTCTTAAAATATCCTATTAAAATCTCCCAGATTGCTTTTAATAGTCACTGGAAGTTCGATGCCGATTCTGGGAAACTCCAAGCCAATCCTGGAGGGTTGGTAACCCTAGCACAGCCTCCCCTTGCCTGTTATACCCGCCACCCATGATTTTCATGTTGGTTTCAGTTTTCCGGTCAGAACAGTCAGCTAGCTGCTGTGGAAACTTAAATGAGCTCCTTGTGTTTGTATCTCTTCCTCTACTGTGTCCAGATATAACATTTAGCAACAAAGAATTTATGCTAGGGTTGCCAATTGTGGGTGGCCATATTCCTGGAGGTCTTTAATTTGAAGATTAATCTTTAATTCCTGAAGACTCAAGGACAATCCTGGAGGTTTGGCAACCCTAACTTGCATGTGCAGTGAGCTCATTGCCTGAACAACAAGAAGAAGAAAAATTAAGCAAAATACGATTTAAAAACAAATGTAATCTAGAGGCACAAGGTGACAGACTGCTGCTTTTGCTGCTGGGACTGCATGAACTACTTAGCTAGAGAGGGGAAATTGGTAATTAAAAACAGAATGAAGGAATAGGCTACTGCAAACAAAGCAGTGAGGGGAAAGCAACCAGTCATCTTGGTTGAACTTGTGCAAGTAGGCAGGCAAACCGCTTATCCTGCACCAAAGGCCTACAGCCAGCAGAGGGAGCCCAAGTACAGCCACAGAAAGCTGCAGTGTTGGTGCACAGCCAGAAGAGGCAGATGGAGTGCAGATAGTGCACAGTTTAAAAAAAAATCCCTGTGGCAGAAAATGGGTCCTGGAGGGCATGAAGTCCAACAGGAGAGCTGAGAAATGACAACTTTTGTGGGCAATGTTGGTAAATTTGATGACAACGGCAAGTCGTAGGGGGGTGTACCTTGAATGTTTGAGCAACTTGTAACCTTCAATACCATTCCAGATGGACAATGAGTTTCAACCTTGCTGACAGTCACAGGCCTGAAGGTACACAGATTGCTGTGTAGCCTATTGTCTGCAGCTGTGCCCAGAACTGCCATGTATGCTGCTATTACTACAGCAATACAGGAACATTTTTCTCATATCCCATAGGATCAATATCACTCTGCTATTCTCTATCAGCAACATCAAGAAAGTAGAGTCAGTAGCACAGTTCATTGCTGCCCTAGGAAGCTGTCAGAGCTTTGTCAATTTGGACGAACACAGAGTAATGCCCTGTGTGACCAATTTGTCTCTGGATAATAAAATGACCAGATCTGGAAGAAGTTACCTGATGGAATCAGTGCTTATAATCAAGAAGGTTGTGTGTTGAGGTAGCAGTTGCAATGGAGACCACAGAGGAGAAGTCTCTTAGTGTAAGTTGAGAAGTTCACCTCCTGTATTGGCAAGACAGAGGACCATGGGACAGTAAGAAATTGCCGTGTGGTTGTTGTGCACAAACTACACACACTGAAAAGGATTGCGGGGCAAGCCAGGTTATTTTCAGGAAGTACCAGAAGAAAGGACGTATCACTGTGACCTATTGCACAGTTCAGTGACCAGTTAACACAAAGAGAACAGAAGTTCGGACTTCAGAATGTGGAAAAAGACAAGGTCTAATTATACTGATTGACCTAGCAGTACACTTGTTACCAGAAGCTGGAGTCAGAAAACGCATCGTGGTTACACTCTTGATCAAAGGAGTTCCTACAAGAATGGAGCTTGATACTGGAGCTGCTGTTTCATGGATTTTATGCAACTATCTATCACCAGACTCTGGCACACATTTCTCTGGAAGAAACCTCTATGGGTTTTGAAGACTGAGACTGGAGAACAGTTAGTCCAAAAAGGGATACTCAATGTGAAAGTTCTACATGGACAAACAGGGTTTTTATTTTTTTTACCCTTGTATGTGATTTGAAGGAAAATTTGGCAGATCATGGCTTGAGAAGGCCAAAGTAAATTGGACTGAGATCAAGGCAATCACAAAAGCACCTTGAAATCTTCCAGAAATACTGGACAAACACTCCAAAGTTTTTGAAAAGGGAGTTTGAGAAGATGAGCAACATAACAGTGAAGCATACTGTTAAGTCTGACAGCCAGCCAAAATATTTCAAGCCCAGAGTTGAGTATTATGCTTTAAAGCCTCTGGTAGATGCTATTTTGGACCATTTAGTGAACATTTGAGTCGTGACATTGGTTTCACATAGTGAGTGGGCTATACCCATTGTACAAGTGATCGAGAAGGATGGCTTCATCTGAACTACTGGAGATTTCAAAGTGACATTGAATCCACTTTTTACGTGCAGACGAGTATCCATTACCTCATATTGAGACTTGTTTGCTATTCTGAATGGGGGACAGTGTTTCAGTCAACTGGATTGTCTCAATGCATACCTACAAATGGTGATTCAGATTTGTGAGATGCCAGATCAATCAATATATAAAAAGATTATTTTTGTTACAATAGGTTACCTTTTGGTATCCCATTGCCACCTGCTCTGTTCCAGAAAGCCATGGATGAGATCAATGAAGGGACTGAACATTGAACAATGCATTTGGATGACATCCTTGTTAAAGGAAAGGATCAAGAAGATAATTGAATTTTGGGTGCTGTCTGTCCATGGTCTTCCAAACATTACAAATGTATGTAAAGACAAATATGATGGTTCTCAAATGTTGATTTGAATACCTTGGACATGTAATTGGTAACAGGAGTTAAGGAAAACTCCAAAGAAAGAGAAGGTAGTTCTTCAAATACCTCTCCCAGAGAATGTGTCACAGTTACATTCATTCCTTGGACTGCTTAATTACTATGGTAAATTGTTGACAGATTAGGCAGAATTATTGGCACCTTTACATGAACTGTTACAAGCAATGAAAAAATGGAAATGGACTAAAGTGTGTGTGGGTGTGCGCACTTAAGGAAGCAAAGAAATTGTTGACATCAGTTGACGTTCTGATGCATTTTGATGCTTTCCTACCATTGCAGTTGGCTTGTGATGCTTCAACATATGGAGTGGGTGTAGTTCTTTCCCATGCTTTTCCTAATGGTAGGGAGAAAGTAATTGCCTTCATGAACGCTCACAAATCCTGAGAGGAACTATATGCAAATAGAACAAGAAGCTCTCAGCATTATCTTAGGTATGAAACTTCTGAATTCCAATCTGTATGGTAGACATTTTACCTTGCTCATGGATCATCCCCCATTATTTTCCATTTTTGAACCAAAACATGGAATTCTGTCATTTAGCTGCTGCTCCAGTGCAACAATGGACATTGGTATTTCAGCTCATTCCTATACTATTCAATTCTGTAAATGGACTCAGCTTGACAATGTTGATGGGCTGTCATGCCTGCCATGCCCAAGCTCTCATAAACTCAAAGTAGCTTTTGGGTGAAGTGTTCTATCTCAATTGATGGATAGGGTGCCCATAGCTAGCACAGACATCAACAAAGAAACTGCTAAGGATGATGTGCTTTCCCTTGTGAAGGGAATGGTACTACAAAGTACAATGTTGGATCATGAGAATCCCCAGTTTACACAATTCTTGTCACATCATGTGAATTAGCTGTGAATCAAGGTTGCATGTTATGGGGAATGTGAGTGATCATTCCAAAAATCACTTCAATCTCAGGTTTTGGCAGCTCTCCACTAAGGTCATTCTGGCATTGCATGGATGAAAGCTATAGTCTGCAGTCAAGTCTGGTGGTCAGGGAATCAACAAAGATACTGAGAGAAGGTGAGGTGCTGTTCTACTTGTCAGTCAATTCAGCATGATCCTAACTCAGCTCGTCTACACGCTTGGTCATAACCTCAGCCTCCATGAGCGTGCATTCATGTTTTTGCTCAGTCAATAGCCACTCAAAATAGCCAGTGTTCAGAATGACTTCTACTACAGCGACTGAGACCATTGGACATCTTCATTCTGGTTTACTGTTACAGTTTGTGTGACAATGGACCTCAATTCTGTTTTAAAGAATTTTGGAGATTTCTAATTTCAAATAGAATTCAGCATATACATTCTGCTCCATAGCATCCTGCTACAAACAGACAAGCTGAATGATTTGTACAGATACCGAGACATGCCTTAAAAATTAACAAGTCTATTTTGAATCATCTGCAGAAATTGGACAACTTCTTGTTTCTCCATAGGCATGCACCATATGTTACTAAACAGGAATCACTTGCAACTCTTTCCCTGAAGCAATCTTTACATACCTGTTGGGACTTGCTACATCCTGATATTGCCTCATTTGTAGCCAAATCTCAAGCTATACAAATGGATTGTGAGACTTGTCATTGTTCTTTTCAAGTAGGAGACTTAGTGTGGATTTCATTGTGAAATGAAATGCGTACCCGGAGGACTTGTAAAATACCACAAACTAAACAGATCCTGTGCAAAACTAGCCAATGGTATTATGGACACACCTATGGACCAGTTGAAGCCTTGATAAGCACCAGAGATTCAGGATGTTACCGTAAGACTTTCTGTTCCTCCTATTGAACTCTCTGTTACTCCCAACAAATCATCAAAGTCATGATTTGTATATTTTGATTCCTTACCACAGACTGTTCCTGTTGTTGAAGACACTGCAATGCCACTATCACCACATTATCCCAGGAGAGTGTGAAAAACAGTTGTGCAGCTGAATTTAGAAATTTAGTTATTGAGTTGCTATTTCAGGTCAGAATAATCCCTTGCAACTTGAGTCTACAGTAGTCCACCTGCAAGTTTTAGGAGTGTGTGTGCGGGGGTGTGTGTTAAGATAGGGTGTTGGAATGTGAGGTCCTGTCCTTTAATGTTTGAAGTTCGCCTACCCCCACTGCAAAGCCTCACTTTTGTGTGGGTTTTAGCTGTTCAGAGAGAACAATAAAAGCTTCCCCAGCAGCTAGATGTGCTTAAATGAGCTCCTCTGTGTCTGTATCTGTTTCTCTGCTGGGTCCAGATTTAACACACAGGTTAATGACTTGCCCAAGGTCACATAGGAAATGTATGGCTGAAACAAGATTTGAATCCATATCCCTTAAAGCCTAGGACAATGATTTAACTACAAAACCATCCTTCTCCAGTACACAAAAAGAGGCAGTTATAAGTCCATGAACCCTCCAATCTAAAAGTATTGTGCTAATTGAACTTTGGGCAGAGATTTCGTTCTAAATAATCCATTCACCAATGTATCTAGGTGCTATGCTAACCCCCCCCCTGAACTTCACTATATTAGGCATTCCTTCAGATTTCAGATGCCTCTTGAGCTGCACTCCACTGTACATACAGTAGCTCTCATTTTTATTTCCATTTCACTTATTTAACATGACACTGTATTATGTACTGTAAGCAATATGCATCTGATCCTGCATTATTAACTTGAATGAGAGTTTTGCCACTGTCCTCAGTGGGTGGAGGATCAGGCTTTAAATGTGAGCAAAGACTATCTTTTTTTTTTTTTCCAAAATATTATTTTCACTTTGGTCATAGACATGTATTCACTTTGCCTGCCTTCTCCTATCTCTGCTCTTAGCCCTGGAGCCCACTTCCATACTTCCTGCAGCCAAGACTTCCTCCCTGACAAACCAGCAGCAATCTCAAAAGGAAACAGTGTGGTGTATAACAGTCTTTCTCTAATCTTATTATTGGATGATAGAGACAGGGTGAGGCCTTCCAACCCTGGGGAAGAGCTAAAAAATAACAGCTTCATCCCCATGGAAGACCAACCATTCTGCTGGCTCTCACTCCCTCTTGGAAGAATTGCTTCTGACCCTGATGGTTCAGTCTGTTCCTCCCTCCTCAAAAGGGGTGTAGATGGTGAGCCTAAATCTTAATGCTATGTATAGTAGCATTATCTTTGGGGTGGGTATCTACAGTCTCTTGAGAGAAGCATTGGGTGATAAAATGTTATGTGAAATCTTAGGGGCGGGAACAAGCATCTTTTCAAGGAAAGAGGTGGCTGTAATCTTGAAAACTAGCTAACATCAATCTTAACAATAAACAGGATATCACTGCTCTATAATGAATTCTTCTGTAAGACTAGCTGACACCAAAAATACCTGAGTTGGAGTTTATTGTTGGTATTAATAACATTCCAAGGGCTTTACTTTAAAGTAATGACTTCATAAACCATTTATAACAATGAAACTGTTGTAGAACGGTCATTTACTTTCATTTTCATAGCTAGTATCACATCACTTAATTTGAGCCAGAGACCATTTTAAGTCCATTAAGTTTATTGTGGTTGTCTGTAATCTTATTTAATTTATAAATTAGAGTCAAGTTATAGGTTAACAGAGTATCTTGTACTCATGCAATATATATCTATTATATAAAACTACTATCTTTTTTTTAAAAAAAGCTTCTAAAATCAGATTCCTAAGAGCCATACAGTTCCACCTTGGTACATGATCTTACCACATCCTACGAGCTAAGCAGCATTAAACCTGACCAGTGCTTAGATGGGAAACCTTGCTAATAATACCAATCCTGGAATCAATGTCCCAGCATAAAGGCAAGGGACATTGTTGTCAGGAATTCCTCTCTTCAGATGATATCCAGGCTATTACTGATATTCATGCTTATTTTTTCTCTTGTTTGTACCCCCTACCACTTGTGATCATTGAAGATAAATCCACACATTGCAATTGTTGGGGGTGGAGGATGTTAATCCAACTGTTCTGACCAAGTTCAAATTTAGGAAGCTATAGGGGGCCTACCAAACACTCTCCCGCAGCCTCAGTTGGACGTAGTATTCATCTTTACTTCCTTCCCTTATAGTGTGTAGCATGCTGTGTTCCATCCCAGATGTGGCTGCATGCCAATGATGGGTGAAATGATTTTTACTATAGATCTAATTAACTACTAAGAATTGGTCATTTTATTCTGGTCACTTTAAAGTCAAAGAGCTCCCTCTGTGTCGACACTGGCACCAGTCTGTAGAACCCCGTAGAGGTTGAGTTCTCTACCCTCTCGAACTTCTTTGTAACCTTAGTCAATGGATTCCTGTCATCTTTTGCAGCACCGTCTGTATTTCCAGGGATGTACCGGCAGCAGCTGCAACTCACATCCACAGATCAATAATAATTATAGATGTGGCTAAGCAACATACTTCTTATCTAAGAGAAGAAAGAGACACCAATAAAGAGAACCACTAACTTAATTTTGCAGATACACAACTATTCTGCTGGGGGGCTGGCAAACAAATTACACAGTTTATGGGTGATAACATTGCCCTTTTGCCTGCTAAGCAATCTGTTAGATTTTCAGAAATGTAATGCTATACTGTAAGTGCTGTATCTATGGAGAACTATCTCAAATCATATACACCATTACATTCTGTCATGATGCTAAAGCACCATTTTAATGAGCAAATAACAGGCCTGCAGCACATGGCTCAGGTCATGTGCCCATGTCATGGCACAGGTCTGCAGCACATGGCTCAATGGGAGTCACATGGCCCAGCCCCACTCAGACACTATCCTATGACCTGTCTAAGTAAGTTGCAAAACACCTCACTATTCTAGAAGTCTTATGTTTCCCCCACCTCCAAAAAAAATATGATCTATAAATTCCTGTTCTGGCTAGGTGTGAAGTCTTTGTCTTTGGTCCCACTTGGTGACTTAGGTCCCATCCAGGCTGAAGAACACTTCCCATTTCCCATCCACCTTTCTGGACAATCAACAAAAGATGACAAACTCTGCCAGTCATGTCTTTCACTTCCTATGGCAGCTCTATGGAACTTCCAGAAGTAACCTTTATGGGTCTAAAGTTCAGGAAAGAGAGGGTCAATATGAAAAGGTGATTTACAAAAGTTTCCAGCTTAATCCCTAAGCATGATGCCTTCCAAATACAGGGAACTGACTTCTTCTGGCACTACCATCATCTTCTCAAGCCTTCAGGATATTTTAGGTCAATGTCCTGCTGCAGTATATGGCAGTAGAGAGAAAGAGAGTGCCCCTTACAGCTTTGTAACCAATGGTGAGGATTTGTTCCTGTCTAACATAGATTACTATGGCCTCTCCCAGTGTTTTTAAAATGAATTAACTTGCAAGAAAAATTATGTAACAGAACCTTCACCACCTGTGATTTTTGTCCAATGGTGTCCAATAAAAATCACATTTGAGTTTTTCTGGTTGCACTGTTCCACTCTTGTTTTGTATTAAAGAATTTGTTATATTATCAACACTGTCAGCTTATCATGTAGTATTGCTCTTCTGTCAATGTATAGTAAGTTAAATAACCCTTGTCACTATTTAAAACTTCCAAATTCATTCCAAAAGCATTTCATTGAACGGGATGAAATGAAAGGATATCTTTATTTTTGATACCACAATAAACTCAGTACATGATGGGGGGTGGAGGGTGGGAGAAAATACTAAGAAATCCAACTTGGAAATACATTTACAGTTTTTTTTTATTCTTTAAATCTTAAACCACCCTTCAATTGAATTCAATCGTACTCATACTTCCTAAGCATTTATCATGGCAATCATAATATTGTTATTTTCTGCACACCATTTTTTCTCATGAATAGGAAATGTCCATATCTACTTCCTGTTCAGGATAAGACTGTCAGGACTGATTTAAAATTGTAATTGTAACTCTGGTATTATACAGTACAAAACTGATTTGAAGAAATAGGAAACATTACTGAATTTCCCATGCCACATAGTTTATGGTGGTGTTAATATTTTTAAATATACACATTTCAAATCTTTGATTTTTTTTGAAAGCTATAACTATACTTCCCAGCTTGAATAGTTAAAATTAAGTACTTAATTCCATATTTAGATAGCCTTAAGTGACCTGATTTTTTTTTTATCACCCTAAGTCCAATGGGCAGACTACAGTAGTGTACCCTAAGTGCAAATGACAGCTGTATTTTACTGTAAGGTATCATATAAACGGACATAGAAAAATGTTTTGGTTCAAAGTGAACTCTTTTATAAGTGATCATTTGACTCTAATTTGACAGCTACAGCAAATGCTTGAAACTAGAAGCCTTCTATGTTCAAATCCTACTAATCCCAACATCTCCTAGAGAAGTGAGTGACTAACTCATCGAAGAAGTAGGGAAGGGATCTAACTTAAAAGAAGTTGTTATGTGAAAAGAGAAGTCTAACAAAATACAAAGTGAGCATAGAGCTTACAACAAGAGCAAGGCTTCTGACTACTTCTGTGTTCCTTCCAGCAGTGTCTCAGCTTAACTAGATCATCTCTTTGCTATCAAGACCCAAACCTTTTAAAATGGTGTAACCAATAATCCTTTGCCTAACCAAAAAAGAAAAAAAAAAGGGGGGGGGGGACCAGACTTTCAGTGGTACCCAACTTGAAGCACCTCTGAAAATTTAATGCTTACTAAAAATTTGCTTTAAACTATCTAATAAGGCAGAGTTAACAAACAGTAATGCTGGCAGGCAATACATGTCTATTCACCTATCCTTGTCTTTGGTGTAAATTAAGCATTGTAAGTCAAACCCAACAGGAGCTACATTTGCATTCCAAGGCAACATGGGGACCATCACATCGGAGAGCAAACCAGAGGGCAATTCAAAGGTTTACTGTACTGTAACTGCAGGACAAGTAAAATATTTTTTTATCCATTCAAAGAGGAAACCCCTTGAAGGCCAAAGTTTGGATCCTGGTTATGACTGAAAACCAGCAGTTCTGTCAAAGATTGAATCCTTCGGAGAAAATCTACTTTAAGTGTAGACCTAGGATTACATTTTATGGTTTGTTTTATATGGGTAACTCCCTCCCCAGCCCCCTTACTTGCCTTACTTACTCTCTAAGTTTCTTATTGATGGTTACATTTTATGATTTTCACAATTTATAAATTCCAGTGCTGTAATATTATGAAGGGCTTGGTCATGAGTTGCACCAATCAAGTATATGTTCACTGTTTCTTCAGAGAAAGGTTACCTGGCAATTTCCGTGATTGTCTGATGGTGGGCTGGACTCTATACGGAGGAACTATAGTGGAACATGGGGAGTGGAGCATGCCCAGGGTTAACCATCTGAGGAAAGTTAAGAGCTGGTAAAGCCTTCAGGAGATTGTTTGGGTGGCTAGCAGAGTGGTGGTGTGAGGGAGCTGATACCCAGCCTAGCACCAACAAGTTTCTATATTGCTGAGGCAGGGGGATAACGGTCCTGAGGAAGTGTCACAGGATCACCCTTGTGCTTTCTAAAAACAGTGGGAGATCCCTCTGAGTTACTGATATCAGAATGATAACAATCAAACATTTCTGTGTTCCTTCCTTGTAAAGCTATCTATGAGTAGCTACCAGTCCAAGTGCTGTATGCACCAGAGACCATTTGCTTGGCTTAAATTGAGATGAGAGAAGAGTAATTGTAGAAGTTGCTTCTCTTTTTCACCTCATATCTGTGGGTACTAGGGCAGTAGAGGTACTACTGCCATTGCTGTGGAAATGGTGCTGCTGACAGACTAATCAAAACCTGACTAATTAGTTTTGGAATTAAACCTTAACTCACCATATTTTATTTTTTAAGATACACAATGGATCAAGTCCAGTTATGTGAGTAGCAGTGGGTGTTTTGGTGGTGGCCGAGGGTATCGTGGCAGCTCAAATCTTTTTTTTCCCTAGCATTTTCTCTTTATTATTCATTTGTATTCCCATTGTGCATAGGAGCCCTAATCAAGGACCAGGCCCCTATGGTGCTAGCGATTTTACAAAAAGACTGTCTCTGCCCTAAGGAGCTTATAATTGAAGTCTAATACAAGAGACAACAGATGGAGGCAGATAAGCAGATGGAGTATTGCTTTATTAGTAGCCTTCTACTGTGCACAGAAGATGGAAGAGGTAGGAGACAGCAAATCAGTTGCCAGACTTTTAAGAAATAAAAATTCACAGATCTTCATTTGTATTCTTTTTCATCCAAAAGAGGTTTTTGGTTTTTTTAGTTTGTTTGTTTTTTTAAATTGAGAGAGCTAAAGGCATCTCATTAGTAACCACTGTATTGGAAACATTTTGCAATGCTGAAGTGTCACAGATTTCTAGTCCTGTGCTTTAATACAAAAGTTGACAAGTAGTAGTCCATTCAAGGCTTCTATGTAATGGCCTATACTGATAAACCACTTATATTATTACAAATACTTATTCTTAGTTTATAGTACAGAATAGAGAAAACATGTGCATCATCTCTAAAAATATATGCTGCCTCGAGGGAAGGTGCCTTGTGTTCTCTCTCTGCCTACCCCATCCACTGCCACTATATACAAAATCTCATTTGCAAAGACACAATATAACTCTCACACACACACTATGCAGTATTGTGTAAATAGAATTTCCCCTAGTACTTTAGGTGAGTGGGCAATCCTCAAAGTACTTGCATGTCAGGGATTTGTCCCACTGTAGTGCAGGAATTTTACTATGTACAGAGTACTCCTGCTGACCTGCCCATTTTGCCTTTCCCTCACTGCCCTGAGTGAACAGGACTCACATCACACAGGGAGGAATGAGCTCAGAGGTTCCTGGGTGTTTACCTCAATCTCTCCATGGGCAACTCTGGGAAGAGACAAGGCTCCCCCTATTCCAGGATATTCTTAACTTACTTGTTACCCTTTCAACCTGTAATCACTCCAGTTCACTTAAATATCTAAAATGTATTTACACCAAAACTGTTTTTGGAGGGGATTAAAGAACACTTTACAGGGTAAGCATTTTGAAGAAATGGCTTGGATGAGGTTCAATGCACCAGTCTCTAAAGTGCAATAAACTTCACAGTTTACACCACACTCATACATTGGTTGTGTCTTCCTGGACCTGGATGTGCTGCAGTGATACTGCTGCTGCAGCCCTACCCAGGATGGACTGGGACTTTATGCAATGGAACCCATTCTCTACCTTTTGGTTCTGGCACTCTTGATTGTTGATGTTCCCCTCTGTGTCTGGCTCTTAATGCCCTCCGGAGCTGCTTTGGGAAAGGGACCCATCCCTCCCTAGATCGGTGCACATGACCCTCTGCAAGAGCAGGAGATTCACTCCATCACTATGACTCCAGTGGTTCTCTGGCTCTGGCTTCTGCTTTGGTTGCTTGGCTGCTGCACTCTTTCTTGTTCTTCACATTGCCCATGGAGCCTCAGCTTACATGGAGCACGGGCTCTGGGTTCTTGACTCCCTCACTGGCTTACCCACCCTGTCAATCTGGCTGATTTGAAGTGCTAGCATCTCCTTGTTGGTCTTAGGGTTAGAGCTCTTCTGATTGCCCAGGAACCTGTCAGTCCAGGATCCCAACTTCTCTTTGGCTTTTCCCCTTTCTTCTGGTATGGGGACAAGGCCAACCAAAAACCCCCCACCAAGTTTCATAAGCTCCCTTACATTCTGTGACACACAAAAAGAGGGACAACAGGGTTTAAACCCCATATTTGTTTTTAAAATAAAAGCCTGGGTTAAAGGGGGATGATATGCCTTTCTCACTGGATGGGGGACTTCGGAGAAAACAGTTGCCTAGTCTGTCTCCAGTTGATTTGCTGTTTTGTTTTTCAAAATTGGCACATCATAAAGGAAATCCAGAGGAAAAGGCCTTTAAAGACTGTAGCTTGGGGCATGATTTCCATTTCCAGGGTGGTAAAACTGCCTCCTGGCTTGCAGGACCAGTTGACTTAAAAAATTCCATGTAAACAGCATTTTGGAGAGCAGAGGGGGAACAGAGTTTAAGGAGAGATTACATTCCTCTGTAGCATGGTAACCCCAACTACAGTAGTGCTGAGCTAGTATAGGAGACCTACAAAATGAAAGTGATCATAAACAAAAGTTAACTGTAAATCAGTCTATTTATTAGCCAAACTGGTAGGCATGGCTTACAGAAAGTATACCGTTTAGTCAAAGACTAATTATGGTAGAAATTAACTTTTTTTCAGTTTAAGTATGTTGAGATTTTAGTAACATATTTTTTAAAATGTATTTTCTTGACAATGTCCTTTTGAAGGCATATTTGAACACATATTTTATTACTATAATAAGATATATAAAAGCAATATAAATTGCCAGGAGAAGATAAACAAGATTTTTGCCAATTAGATGGGCATACAACAGTAATTGTGATGTTTCAATCACTCTGCTAAATTTACCATGTGCAAATTGTTAACATCTGTGAAATAATCCATTAAATCTTTCTTTATGGATCTATTTCTTGGCTACCAACATATAGTTGATGCATATACTGTACACTGTCACTTGTTTCTAATGACTTTTTCCCCCTGCACTCTTTATTAGCCCAAACGGGAGTCTTTGTAGACTGCTCCCATTATACTTCAAATTCATAGCCTAGCTATTGTGACACCCAAATTGCAGCATGGTTGGGATGATCTAGCGTCTGTTCAAGGAGTTGAGTGCCTTCTAAGGAAAAACAAAGGAAGAAGTAAAAGTGACTTACAATCTTTGAATTTATGTCTAAGAAAAATTATACTGTGCCCTGACATCTCATCTTTCATAAACTATCATCTGCCCTCAGTGCTGTCAGTGTTTTATAAGATGCTTCAGTGTACCATGAGAGCAAGTTTAAAGGCTGCCACAAAACTATATATATATTTGTGTGTGTGCTGTGTTTTTACACTGCAGAGATTTAAAGCACATTATTACAGCTAAATAATAGCTGCTGAAGACAAAATCAGGAGGTGGGATGGGTAGAGACCAAGACTGTCTAACTGACAACTACCTAGTGCAATGCACACATATAGACTATCCTGGGTGTAATCCAGATGAGAGGAAAGGTGATCCAATAATTAGGGCACTAGCATAGGACCTGGGATATGTGGGTTCAAGTCCCTGCTCTACCACAGACTTCCTGTGTGACTATTGGAAAATCTTTTATATTTTCTGTGCCTCAGTTCCCCATCTGTAAAATGGGGATATTGGCACTTTCCTACCTCAGAGGGGGATTGTGAGAATAAATACAGTAAAGGATGTGAGGCACTCAGATACTATGGAAATGGGGGTCCTTTAAGTACCATAGATGGGTAACCTCACCTGAGAGCTGAACATCAATTTAATGGTCCATCCCTTACTTTAACTTATAATTATGAAGGCTGGAGAGAAGAGGGCAATTCCATATGTTGTCTAGGCTTTAGGAAGTTTAGAAGGACACTCCTCTTTAAATCTAAGTTTGGTCTGTCCTGCTGTACAGAACTCCGTAAACACACCAAATGAAAACTTTTTAACCATATATGTTTTAGTCAGAGAGCGTAAGACATTAATCTTCTATGATTCTGAGTTGGAAGAGACCTCAGGAGGTCATCTAATCCAATCCCCTGCTCAAAGCAGGACCAACCCCAACTAAATCATCCCAGCCAGGGCTTTGTCAAGCTGGGCCTTAAAAACCTCTAAGGATGGAGATTACACCATCTCCCTAGGAAACACATTACAGTGCTTCACCACCCTCCTAGTGAAACAGTTTTTCTTAATATCCAACCTAGACCTCACCCACTGCAACTTGAGACCATTGCATCTTGGTCTGTCATCTGCCACCACTGAGAACAGCCTAGCTCCCTCCTCTTTGAAAACCCCCTTCAAGTTGTTGAAGGCTGCTATCAAACCCCCCTTATTCTTCTCTTCTGCAGACTAAATAAGCCCAGTTCCCTCAGCCTCTCCTCATAAGTCATGTGCTCCAGCCCCTAATCGTTTTTGTTGCCCTCCCCTGCTCTCTCTCCAATTTGTCCACATCCTTTCTGTAGTGGGGTTCGGGGGGGGGGGGGGAAACTGGATGCAATGCTCCAGATGTGGCCTCACCAGTGCCAAATAGAGGGGAATAATCACTTCCCATGATCTGTTGGCAATGCTCCTACTAATGCAACCCAATAGTTAGCCTTCTTGGCACCAAGGGCACACTGTTGACTCATATCCAGCTTCTCATCCACTGTAATCCTCAGGTCCTTTTCTGCAGAACTGCAGTTTAGCCAGTCGGTCCCTGGGCTGTAGCAATGCATGGGATTCTTCCATCCTAGGTGCAGGACTCGGCATTTATCCTTGTTGAACTTCCATCAGATTTCTTTTGGCCCAATCCTCCAATTTGTCTATATCACTGTGGATCCTATCCGTACCCTCCAGTTTATATACCTCGCCACCCATCTTAGTGTAAGCCACGGACTTGCTGAGGGTGCAATCCATCCCATCATCCAGGTCATTAATGAAGATGTTGAACAAAACCGGCCCCAGGACCAACCCCTGGGGTACTCTGCTTGATACTGGCTGCCAACTAGACATCCAGCCGTTGTTCACTACCCGTTGAGCCCAACGATCTAGCCAGCTTTCAATCCATTCATCTAATCCATACTTTTTTAACTTGCTGGCAAGTTAAAAAATCCATCTCTGAGGACAAGTGAGTGACCCTCTTATAGACATCAGAATAGTAACTTTAAAATGTTTTAATTTAAAATAAACCCTTAAATCTGTACTTTGACACAAGTATACAGGTTCAGCTACACTCTACTATTTTTTTTTCATGGAGTCAGAGGAGCTCCTGGGGAAGTGAGGATTCATCCTGGTTAAATCTTAATTTGGACCAGAAAGAGGACCTAGTGCTGGGGAATTTCTGGGTGTTCTGTTCCTCCCCTCTGGAGGAGGAGCAGCACCAACTCTTGATAAGAAAAGAATTAGCAAAGTTGTGAGTACCCAATCTCTCTCTCACATTCTCCAACCTCCAATCCGTCCCAGTGCTGAAAGGTGGAGAGCCCACAGCCTCTAGCAATTCTTCCCCTCCAGGGAAATGGGAGACCCTGCCACCAGCTTCTCCTCCCTTGCTAGAATGAGAATGGTCTTGTTAGTTCCCTCTAACACTCAGTAGTGGAGTGGAGTATATGTGTGGGGGAGGAGAGAGGTTGGGTACACAAGACATGTTCCCCTATGCAACTCCACTCCCTGGCCGCCATCCTACTCCTGCCTCTACTGATTTTTTCCTCCCAGCACCAAATTTAACACAAATGTATATTTGAGGTTTTTGGAAGACTAACCCCCCACCCCCAGACCCAAATTGATTGAAAAACAAAACCATCAATTTCAATGGAGCATTTTTAAACTCAAGATGCTTCTTACTATTTGTACAGTTTCTCACTTGGAGTTAGTACCGCAGCAATGCTTGGTGTTTCAGTAAATTCTGGATCCACCATGTTCCTACAGTAGTTATAGACCCATTGTGGGGGGGGGCGGGGGAAGGAATCTGCTGTAATTAAAATGTGCCAATGAGTCTTAGGAATACATGCATGCAAAAGGAACTAGCATAGCATACTAGTCAGTTTAGTACCTGATATACATCCCCTTTCTGGGCACTACAACATGCCCTGAGGAAAGTGGGTGCAAACTTGGTGATCTACTATTGGTTCCATCTCTTACTTCTGTGAAGCCTGTGATAACGCATGCAAACCCCATTCTGCCCAGGAAAGGATTAATGATCTATTGTGGGCTCAATCAGCCCAGCCCTGCTACACCTGCAGTGGGTGTCAAGCTTAGAGGGAAAGGTTAAAAGGGAGAGTACAGGTTAGTGAAGGAATGACTGGGAAGGGGTCAAAGATCTTCAGTTCTTATCTGTCCAGGAGGCCTGGCTGCTTAAGAAATGGCTGCCTGTCAGAGCCTCCTGGAGGGAAGGTAGGCCTGATGCGTGATTATCATTCTTCTGATTTGCTACAAGTGATGTGCCTGCAATTACAGAGGCAGGTGACTGCAGGGGATGCCCCATCTGAAGGTGGCAAAAGCCAAATAATACCCATTTTGTTTCTTTACCCCACCCAAGAACTTGGTAGCTATGTAACCCAAGCTGAGGTCACAATTTGCCTTCAAATGCTAAACTTGGTTGAACAGTGCCCTGAACCCTTACCTTTTTAAGGGTTAGATTGCAACAAGTATTCCCTCGTATTTGTAAATAACCAGAGAAATACACTGAGGTCTCAACAGATCCATCAGTCACTGCTGGACACTGTGCTGTCTCCAGATATTGGTCCCCAGAGTTCTTTCATCTGGGGACAAAGGTTTCATGTGGTTCCATGGGAGTGTCTCCTCCCACTTATTCTTGGGTGGTGCTGATTGGGGAATTTTATCTCACTTCCTTCCCTTCCCCATTCTTTTCATTTCTCCTTATCACCCTCTCCCTGCCCTCCCCCTCCCCAAAAAATAACCCTTCAAAATCTTCAAGAGAAAAATTCAGTTTTTAGCAGAAAAGCTCTAAATCTTTCCCTCAGGGAAAATCAAAGTGAAATATCTCACGTTGGGTTCATTAGAAACAAAACACGCTTTCAGGTCAGTTTGACATTATGGCTAAAGGCCTATGTGTGTGTGGGGGGGTGTTATGTTTTATAGCACTGGTTATTTTGAAAAAAGTTTAAGGATATGTGTACGCTGTAGCTGGGAGAATACTTCCCAGCTGCTGTAGTAACTCATGGGACTTGCACTTGAGGTGCTGCATGCCCCCTTTTTTTCCCTCAGGGTCAGGCTTCTGGGCTGGACTACATCAATCTTCCATGATGCAGCACAGTTTCTACTCTTGCTGAGCCACTGTGGTGCATTGTGCGAGATATAGGCCATTTTGGAGCCAAATTGCTATCGGAGGCAATTTAACCTAGTGGACAGGATTAAGGATTAGGGCTGAAATCCAGCCTGCACACAAGTGCAAGGCAAAACTTCAGTTGAATTCAGTGGGTTTAGGATGTAGTTCTAGGATTCAGGATATCTGTGCAACCTTGAATTAGCTTTTCTGTGCTTCAGTTTCACCATTCTAAAAAGTGGATAACAACATTACCCCATCCCCATGGGAAAGTGCTATGAGATTTATAGATGAAAAGCGCTGTCAGTATACTAAATTACAGCTGGAGTAAAGAATTGTTTGAAGTTTTGGCTGCCCTTAGTCTGTAAATTTTGTCTCACCTTCGATCATATAAATCCAGAGTTAACATTCATGTTCTGTGCCTGTTTCTTAGCATAAACATATTCTATTGAAATTATGACAAGTTATAAACAAACTTGGGCATCTACATGTTAGGGAAATATATTTACAGTTCTGTATAAAATATAATTTTCACTAAACTTATTTACTTAGTTTTGGCAGCTATAATTTAATAAGATTAATCTTTGGACAGATAAATTAATTTAAAAAATGAGTCACTTTTTTGTTTAATGGTGAAGCGTTGACTTAATTTGTTTTGATATAACTTCACTGTACAAAATAAAGTTTGCTGGACATTATTAATGTACCAACTAAAAATAGACAGTAGTCGGTCAACCTTTAATTTGATAGAGGAGTAAAGTTCTCAGGTTCGTGTGTGCGTGTGTGTGTACACTGCATCTGGGAATGTGCTTCCCAGCATCAGTAGACAGACATGCTCCAGCTGTGTTTGAACTAGTGCACTAAAAACCGCAGGGTAGCTAAGGTGGCACAGGAAGCAGCTCAGGCTAATCATTTGAGTACAAACATACCCAGACCCTGTGCTCTGGCAGCTGGCCTGGGCTGCTGTGCTACCCCCAGCTACATTGCTGTTTTTGTGTGCTAACTCAGAGAGCTAGCACCTGTCTGTCTACCTGGGCTGGGAAGCTCTCTCCCAGCTACAGCATACGTATATCCTTAAGCTTTTTCCAAAATAAGTGATGCTATAAAATGCAACAACCTTCCCCCTCCCCCCCACACAGATCTTTCGCTACTTGCCTCCTCCCCAGACATACCCTCAATCTTTAAGAGCAGCCACTATCATTTTTATAATATGTTTTGTAGAGAAAGTAGAATGATTAAGGTTTTTGTTACACATCTATTAAACTGACTTTTTGTTTTGTTAGCAACCTTCCCTAAATTTAGCTTCTCTGAAAACTGTGATTAGGTTTTCTAATATGTAACATGGATTCAGCGAGAGTAGCTTGGTTTTCCATTATCCTTTGTATGCTATACTCTTGTGAAGATTTTAGACCAAATATATTAGAAAAATAAACCAGTGGTCAAGCAGGGTTGGAAGGTCATCTCCTCATGACGCCAAACCTGTCTTTCAGTGCCCCGGCCTCAAGAGTTTCCAGTCCTCCCCTTTCACAGATGGGTTTTCAAGGCTGGGTCCTCAAATAGCCACAGCTGGCCTCTCACCCTAGGTTAAGGCTCTTGCTGTTGTATTGTCCTCTCAAAGTGAGTAGGGGAGCCGAGGCCCACCCTTTCCACCAGGTTCCAGTCCAGGACCCAATGTTGGGCAGCTACACCCAACACCTCAGGGTTCTAAGCTGCTGCCCCCCCTTTTGACCACTTCCTAGCCCAGTTTCCTTCAACTTACCAGAGTATATTACTCCAATCAAATCTCTGACCCGCACACTTTTTCACTTGTTTCTCTTTTGTGGGTTGGCACAGGTCCATGTGGTCAGGTCCCAGGCAACGAGCTCCTGTACAGTACTTTCCCCTCAGAGTAGCCTTCTACTGCCTCACTATGAACAACTCTGCTCCCCTTTTTAAAACCCTGCCTCCAGTGTGCGCAGGCTTTGCAGGTGTGTCTGGGTGAGGCCGCCTGGGCCCAGAGTTGTTCTTTTACCCTTTGCTCTCCAGTGTGGGGCTTGTATACCCCATCACACCCACCAAGTCAATTAAGCTGTTAATGTGGCCCTGAGAGGACAAATAGGCTTCCTGGCTGCACCCTGAGTGTGTGCCAGCCTAGATTAAAGATGGGAGAAGAGGTAGATGTCTAGTTTAAAGGCAGGAAGGAACACCTGGAATAGGAAGGAGCTGAAGGGAAGACAGGAAGTAACTTTGTAGCCACTCTCTTCAAGTAGACCAGTTGTGAGGAGAAAGCTTACAGGGAGAATTGGTCCTGGGGTCCTTTCCTGAGAAAAGGAATTTGGCAAGAGGCGAGGAGAGACTTGGAGAGACAGCACAAGAAATCAACCTTGGCTGCTGGTTATATGGTCCCTGTGCTGGAATTTGGTTAGTGGAAGGGCCTAAGTTCCCCTAGCAGCCACTGAAGGTGGTTGGAGGCCAGAGGAGAGGATGACTGAGGGTATGAAGGACATCCTCCCCCCCCGCCCCAAGCCTCTGCTTAAACCAAAACTGATCAGAGAAAAGACTTACAGAAAGCAATGAAAAGGTGGTGGGAGACGCACCTAAGCCCCTCCTGACATCTGCATCGAAGATAGGACAGGGAGGCATCTTCATTAGCACACAGAATAGAGAACAGAGATTCCAAGGCAAGAACCACACTGAACTCTGGGACCAGAAAAGCAGAGAAGCATTGCATCATGGGGGATCTCTGCTCCAGATGTCAATGAACCTCCGCCTGCACACACCTAGCTCAGCAGTTTTCAGACCAATTCTAGTAGTGAATCCTTGATTGATATCCAAAATACTGAAGCTGCCTAATTGCATTATGAGCTCCCTTGAAGGAACACCACCCGTAGCCAGGAATGATCAGTTCCTAGTGTCTAGTCTAAAGAAAACCCTTGAGTCATCAGTTTACCCATAAATAAATCTAGTGTTCTCCCTTGAGCCATTGTTATTTCCCTACAAAAAACCCTTACCCACGCTCAAGTAAGTGTTCTGATGCCTGATCCAAACTCTGCATCAGTTCCACTGGGACTTCATCTTCTCTGACTGATCATGTTGGGGCCTCTGCCTGTCTCCAGCACTCAGGACCCTGAGCTACCACTATCACCCGGGAACCCCGACCAGTTTAAGCTTCATGGAGTGGTGAGACCCCAGCTCTCTCTCTCTCTCTCTCTTTCTCTCGCTCTCTTTTCTTTTCTACCTCAGGTATAACTTTTTAACCCTGACGTGTTTGATCAGGTATAGATTTCTATATATTACTTTTGTAATCTTTTATAATGTAACTGTTATGTTGTTTAGACCCTCCTTGTGTGGTTATCACTATTATTCAATAAATAACTTTAATGGTTAAGCTGGTTGCTTCCCTCCCTCTCTCTCTCTGAACTTTACTCTTTTGTGTTTTTGGCTTCCCCATTTACTCTGCAGCAACACTTCTCTTACCTAAGCTAAAGATCCCTGTAGCGCCCCAAAATACAATATTTTTGTTATAAGGAGTGAATTGATATTTAATGTTTGTATTAAAGTGTATCTAGGTTTTCCTGTTGACATCACCCATAGCTCGTGTGATAATGTACTTGGAAATTAATAAGTGCTTTTGCTCTCTAGCCAGCAAAGCATTTAATGATAGAATCTAACTTTAAGCATACGAAATGTCTGTGCAGCCAAACACAATCTTAACGTTATGCATGCACTTATATGCTTGTTGGAATAGGACTAGAGTGTTTCACACATGGAAGGATTACACTGAGTGATCTATTAGTTTGAATGGAGGTCGATAATATAACTTGAATCTGTTTAGAAACTTCTGTTTCTATTTGATATATCTCTGTTAACTTACAAATGTCTGTTTGAGTTTCATAATGGAAAATGAGAAGGGCTGTAACAAAAGGAAAAAATGTATTTGATACGCTGGCATGGAAAATCAGGATAATTTAACACTTAAAATAACAATTTTTACTGTCTGTATTGTTCATCAGAACATGAAAGGGAGTAAAATTCATGCAGCAGATATCGTACTAATTCAAAAGCATATTTTTAGCTGAAAGATGAAAGCGATTGGATGCATTGTTGCTGTTTATAGTTGCTTCATGGCAAAAGAGCAGGCTGTTATGTATCAATTATAAAGCATTGCCATATTAAACTAAACTTTAGGGCTGATAGTGAAGGGTTGTAACAGAAATCAAGTAAACTGATATAAAACTCAATTGCTGCCAGGATTCTTATGCTCCCAGACATTAGTGCTTTGTTCATTTGTGCTCTATTGAAAGTGTATACATACATATGTGTGCAGACCAAGGGTTGTAAACACTCATATTGTAGGTTGAATGCACATATCTGAAGATCTGGCTGTAAATTTTTTTAAGGAGGCTGCCAGATATTCTACATGTCTGATACAGATTGGAGTGGCTTTCCAAATCAATATGTTAGATAAATATGGCCCCCCAAATTAGAGAGAGCTGAGGTAGTTAGTTTTGTGCTTTAGTTCGGGGTTTGTGGATATGTAGAGTCCTTCATTCGATAGGAGGAATATTAGAGGCAGAATGATGTATGTCCTCATTTTACCACCCCACTCCAGGCAAGGCCACCTAATACCAATTGCTGGACCATCTGGTTCTATCCCTCTCCTGCGAAAGAGAAGTGGTGCTGCTGATGGTGGCTGACTTCGATCTCCTTCCATACACTTCTCACATGGTTTTTCTCCATGCGTATTGACATCTGCCCTCCTAAAATTTTTGATTTAAAAATTAAAATAAAAAACAAAACTGTATTAAACCAGCAAATTTCAAATGTTACATTTTAAATATTTTAATAATCAACTTTTTTCTTTTTCTGGTTAATCTTTCAGACACACAATTATGGGTAAATCTAATGTAAGCAACATAGTCAGTTTCATCGAATCTGCACACCATTTCATATATGGAATTTTTGAAATAGAATTTGCAATAAGCTTTCTGCTAGACCCATGGGTGTTCTTCACAGATGATAGATATTGAATGCCAATGCTATTGAAATGTTTCTTCTACTCATGATTCAAACTCTGTGCTATTCATATCCATAGGAAATAACCTAAAGTTCATATCAGCCATCTCTCTCTCTCTGAACCCTATCTAAGGAAGACTTTTGGGGAGGAGGCTGGTATGGGGGGAGGAGCAATATCCTGAGGACTATTTTTCTTGTTTGGTTACATAACTTCCAGTTTATAGTCTCCATGGCTTCTCTAATTTGAAAGACATTAAAAAAGAGCAGGAAGTAATCCTGGAAGCTTATGTTTTAAAGGAAGAACAGAAGAACAAAATGTTATTAAAAACAGGTGAAAGAGAGAAGCAGAGAAATAGGGAGGGATGTTCTGAATATGGCTGGGGTGCAAATGTCAAAAATTGTTAGCGTTTGGAGTTCCCACAGTGCTGCAGTCAGGGTATACACATAACGGATCTGTACAAACTTATCCTGGGGAGATGAATTTATAGTTAGTTTAAACAACAGCAAAAGACAAACCTCTGCCAAACTTTCTCCTGTGCTTGGCTGGACGTTTTCATGCAGAACTGCTCTCTCTGCATCCCATTCTCTTATGTTCTGGGTTGAAGATAATACGACGCACATGCCAGCATTAGTCAGCAGAAATAACTTCCCCGCTATGCGTTATTCAATTTCCTGACATTGGGGCGACTAACCTGTTCACTATCATCTGGAGAACAGAATCAGTTCCATCCCACTGACACTTTGAAAATATAAAGGCAGCAAAAGAGATTGTAACTATGGTGGCATTACTCTTCTATCCAGCCTGGGGACAATTTTTGTTTCTGTCTAGTTGACCTGAGCCACTGATATCTTAAAGAGTAAGAGAAGACCACAAGCTAGCCTCATTCCCAGCCATTCCATGACAGAGCAAATCTTCATGGTGTGCCAGCTTATTGAGAAGGCACATGAATTCAAGTGCCCCATTCAGATTGGATTTGTGGATATCAAGTCCACATTTGATTCTGACAGGGAATCACGTTGGCTGATTTTGAAATTTGTGGGTCTACCTGACAAATATTCTGTCTTCTATAGGATAACTTCTCAAACTGTGTTCTTGTAAATAGGGAAAATGCCTTCTTCCAAATTAGGCGGGGCCTTCAACAAGGATATGTTGCAATATGAGAACCCTTCAGTGCCTTCATACACCATGTGCTTGACCAGGCACTGCGTAAATGTAGTTTGGCATAGGTCTTGCTGACAAAACCTCATCGATGCCAGTTTTGCTGATGACATAATGCTAGTTGTCAGATCAATGGAGGAGATAGTTGCAGCACTTAAATCCCTGGAAATCTCAATGGCAAAAGTCATCCTGAAAATTAATTGGGGATAAAACTAAAATTCTTCCAGTTGGTGATTTTGAGCATACTGCGAGCATTAGCATCTTAGTGGGTGATCACCCAGTCGAGATTGTTGGTGATTTCACCCACCTCAGCTCTGTCAATAACATGGGTGGTATCCAGAGAGAACTTAAAAATCTACATTGCAAAAGCATCATCAGTAAATGGGGACCCTCATCAAGAACCTTTTTTACAAACCAAATATCCTGATGAGAAAAGAGACTAAGCTGAGGATATATAATGCTTTGGTGGTCAGTATTCTGACCTATAGGACTGAAACAGGGCCCTTAACTGTCAAGATTGAAGAAAATCTGGACACCATTCAGCAATGATACAAATTCAAGATGAATGAAGGATCCGTTTTTTCCTAAATGGGTCTTGCACTCTCAAATCATTGCCCAATGCTTTCTAAAGTGGCATGTTCCTCTGCTCTGAATGCCTCCCATCTTGGCTGTGAGAATAATCTTCATCTTTGATGTAAAGAAAGCAGGATGGAAAAGACACTCCCCCTGGAAGACCTAAAACATAATGGCTGGACAGTGTATATGGACACCTGTCCATCGTAGGCATTCTAGCCTGTAACGCACCAGATTTGGCTAAGGGCAGAACACCATGGAGACACATAATGTGTTCAGTGGTATCTTTGCTGGCCAACTGACAGCATGAGAGCTAACCTAGTCTAGATAAACATCAATAAATATTATTGAGAATGCTGCATATTTTCTCAAATTACTTGTAGGTCATTTGCATTGGGTTCCTCACTTGTGTCTAGAAAACAAAGCAGGCCCACCAAAACCTAAGAACAGCTTGATACCGTATGGCTTAAGGTACTGAACTGTATTGTCTGGGTGCAAGACAAAATATCCCAGATTAGACTTTCTGTTAGTGGGGTTGTTTTGTCATTCATCTGGGTAGGGTTGCCACTTGTTGTGATGCTGCAGTCATCCCTTCTCCTAAAGGATGATAGCTCATTTAAGAACATCACAGGCAACATCTACGGCATTACTGAAGATTGTAGGGCTGCTATATGGGCTTCAATACATAGGTTTTTAAAACCATTACACCCGGATCCAGGTTGTCGCAGCTCAGAGGGTAGCCATGTTAGTCTGTATCCACAAAAACAATGAGGAGTCCGATGGCACCATAAAGACTAACAGATTTATTTGGGCATAAGCTTTTGTGGGTAAAAAACTCACTCCTTCAGATGCATGGAGTCTATATATATATATATCCCAACAGTGGCTCTTGACTGGATTGGCATTCAGAACAAAGCCTTTTTATTTGGGCTTTGCTCCTGTATTATGTAACTTGGCCCATAGATGAAATTCCCTAATTTCATTCTGATCTACTTGTAATGAAGCCAACAGCTAGCTCTTTCCATGGGCTTCTTTTATAAAAATCAAAGGGTACTCTGAAGCCATTAAGATTTGAACTACCCCTTAAATCTGTTTTAATATCATTACTGGAATTGTGGCGCATATGTAGCATTTCTGGAGTATTTTGTATAAGAACAAATTGTAACCGGTTGAAATAACCAATGTGCATATCATAAATATTAATACAGTAGTAATTCTCCATGGAAGAATATTCACTGAGAACATCAATATAAAATATGTTGTAATCTTTCTTTCAAATGCAAGGGTTTAAAATATGTTTCATTAACATGGATTATTTATTTATTTTTCCTGGTAACCACGACTTTGAGAGATTTTACAGCACTCTTCTCCTTTATAATCAGGCTGATTAGTTTTTTAATCTAATTTCAATCTTGTATCTAAGGAAACATAATATGATAATTTGAATATTGTGTATTGTTTTGGTTTTTAGAAAAAATGTTATTTTTAGATGATAATGACAGAAAAATGCAAAACTTTTTTTTGCCTTAGCCATATGGAATGCTTCTCTGCATTGTATCAAAGTACATTTTCCACTGCCAGCCATTTTGTAAAGAAAGTTTGTTCAGAAAACCCCCAGAAAGACTAAAGGGGAAAAAATTGCATTAATTTGTAGTGTGATGTGAACATATTCTGCACAAATTGCTTTGGTTTCATGTGTGGCTCTGCCATTGATGTGTAGGGAGACTGATGGCAGGATGTTTCCAGTGTCCCATTACTTGCTCAGTTTTCATATAATGTGCCATTACAGCTGTTCATTCATATCCATCCTTCCCTCAAACAACAAATTTCCAAAGTTTCAGAATACCTTTTTTCATAAATAACAAACACAAGAGAAATTTCATTGATGTCTAGGAACAAAATGTAGGCCATACTTGCAGGATGGGGACTCTATCCTGGGAAGCAGTACCTCTGAAAAGTATTAGAGGGTCATGGTGGATAATCAGTTGAACATGAGCTCCCAGGGTGAGTCTCTGGTAAGAAGGGCTAATGTGATCTTTGGATACGTAAACAGGGGAATCTGGAGTGGGAGCAGTGAGGTTATTTTACTTCTATACTATACTTTTACTTCAATTTGACACTGGTGTGACTGCTATTGGAATAATGTGTACAGTTCTGGTGCTTACAATTCAAGAAGGATGTTGATAATGGGAGAGGATTTAGAAAAGGCCACGAGAATAATTAAAGGATAAGGAAACATGTCTTATAGTGATAGATTCAAGGAGCTCAAGCTATTTAGCTTGATAAAAAGCAGGTGACTTGACCAGTTTATAAGTACCTACATGGTGAACAAATACTTGATAATAGGCTCTAAAGCAGGGGTTGGCAACCTCTGGCACACGGCTCACCAGGGTAAGCAGCTTGGCGGGCCAGGCCAGTTTGTTTACCTGCCGCCTCCGCAGGTTCGGCTGATCACGGCTTCCACTGGCCGCAGTTTGCCGCTCCAGGCCAATGGGGGTGGTGGGAAACCGCGGCCAGCACATTCCTCGGCCCACACCGCTTCCCGCAGCCCCCATTGGCCTGGAGCGGTGAACTGCGGCCAGTCCACCAGGGTGCTTACCCTGGCAAGCCGCGTGCCAGAGGTTGCCGACCCCTGCTCTAAGGTATGACATGATCCAGTAGCTAGAAGCAGAAGCTTGATAAATTCAGACTAGAAATAAGGTGTAAACTTTTAACAGTGAGGGTCACTAGCTATTGGAACAATTTGTCAAGGTTTGTGGTGGATGCTCCATCATAGGCAACTTTTAAATCAAGATTGGATTTTTTCTAAAAGATATGCTATAGGATATGTTTATTTTGGGGAAGCTTTATGGCCTGTGTTATAAAGGAAGTCAGACTAATTGATCATAATGGTCCTTTCTGGCTTTGAAATCTCTGAAGGTCAGAGAAGTGACACAAGTTACACTGTCTGAGGATCTGGACCTTGGTAATTTGTTGATTTAGCAGCTTTGCCATCCAAGTGTATGTGTACGTGTGTGTATCCATGTCCCTCTGTTGGCTTTCATTTTATACTTGGACCTTTTTGTTCTGTTTGTACAGCACCTATCATAATGGGACCTAGTCCACAACTAGAGCTTCTAAGTGCTATATTAATAATAACATTACTACATAATATAGCGATTGCTACTTATATAGCACCAAACGTATGGCTATTCCATGAATTTCAGTCAGTCAGGAAAGTGCCCAATAGTTTTAAGGCAGGTATGGAAGCAAATCAAAACAAAGTCTAATAATTAAGTCAGACACCACACACATAGATTAAAAAAGAGAGGGATTTGGGGTTCCAAATGACCAAAGAGGATGGACTGATGTATTTCTGATTCTGTGTTTAATATAATTATTGAGATATAGTATTTAATCAAAAGGACATACAACACAGCATACACCTCCTCCCCCATCCCCTGGAAATCTAAAATATCTTTTCCAGTAAACATTCCTGTGCTGGAGATGAGAAACCAGATTCTGAATTCCACTAAACTGGTATAAATCCAGCATTATTGAAATCTGTATCTGGCCTTGTATATAAACTCAAACTTTAACTCAGAATTTCTGGGAGTTTCCTTTCCTTTCATAGAACAATTTTGGATAAAGATAAAATGATGGAAGATATTAGAGGTCACTAAATATTTTCTGCTAAGACCTTTTTTATTGGATGGTTGCTCAAGTGAAGAAAGTTCTGTTTTAAGGCATTTAAAAAGAAATTGATTGACCTGCTGGTATAGCTATAGCAAACCTTTCATAAACGAGAAATTCATCATCTTCAAAGACCTCTGAACAGATTTAATGAAGTGACACTGAGCAGTGTTGTACTGTAAAAATTGAGAGCTCCTGTTCATCAGAGAGATATGGAAAGAGCTACCATGTGAGATACATAAAATGTGTAGCCAATTAGTTCATTTTGACATTCATTTATCATTGTTATCGATTGGTTATGGTCAACACGTTATTTCATGTGTAATGTGTGAGAAATAGATTTAAGTTTTAGGTATCAATAGAAGTAAGATAGGATTACAGAAGTATAAGATTGACAAGTGTTTAGGACTGATGAATGTGTGTTAAATATACAAATAAAGCAAGGTTGTAATGCAAGGCCTATAGGCTAATGCCTGTAAGATTTCACCTTAGCCACGCTAAGCTTAAGGAAACTTGACATAAATGAATGACCTAAAAATAACCATATGCGAGTAGAATCACAAGTTTACTGAAAAGAATGTGCCAATAGGTGGTGTTCCAGAAATATATTGTAATGTCCGTGTCCAGACCACAAGACACCTGATTATAACATCATAGATAGTTCTGTTCTGACAACAGGGTACCGTGGAAACAGGTTGATGCAGATGTTAATAAGATGCTAATAAGAAAAAGGGGAACTAAGAGACCAACCTATGAAAAGGGGGCACCTCATAATTATGGGGTGTGGAAGTACTGATAAGGAAAAGGAGGGTTAGAACCCTCATGCAAATGCATAAGGCATATTAGGTGTGGTCAGAGCAATAAGATAAGAGGTTCTCTGATTGGGCTAGAATGGGAATACCTCATTGGGAAGGCTCCAGGAGGAACCACCCCTCTATTGATGACCACCTGTTGAGAGATCCACCCAAATCTATGAAATCTTTGGGTATGTGAGTATGGATATGGCATTGGCCAAAGAATGGACTCCCTCTCAGATTTTGTATACGTATAACACATAATACAAACAATATTTTTTACTTCTAACTGTATTTGTGGTTACCTTCCTTATTCTTCATGTATTCCTAGAGCCTCCAAATCGAAGGATGATTGCTACCCTATTTATCTGTGAACTGTAGCGAGATTCCTCGTAACTTACCATAGAACTATCAATTCATTCAATTTAAGTATGTGGCTACAATGTTTTGTTTTTTAAACCTTAGGTAACTTCCATTGAACCATGAGTATGTATCTCTGTCTCTTCTTGCTCTGTGTGTGTGTGTCATGACAACTGATTTGAGAATATGAGTCCTATCCTTGAATCCAACTAAGTACTGGACCCAAATGAGAAAGACACAAAGATTACTTAGTCATCAATATGCTCTCCCCAGTTCAAAGGGAGCATGTAGTTTGGCTCTTAGAGTAAATTAGAGCAGTTCAAGGGCTACTCTAACATACATGGGCTTCAATGGGGCAGTAGGAGCTATTCTGCCAGTCCAAGTTGCTTCAACCGTACCCCCTTTAGCCCTCAATATGCCTGCTACATTGTTGTGGAGGGCTGATGGGGTTGCTTAGAGACACATATATCTATGGCAGCCAAGGAGTCCCATATCTCAAGGGAATCCACAGCTGTCTTCTTAGGACAGCTGTCTACTGGGTGCAAAGGGGGCTGAGGGACTGTCCTGTTTTGTATTAAAAGACTAAGGAAGCAATAAGCTATGTATTTGATGGTAATATTTTCAAAAACTATTAAAGGGGGTAATAAGAAACCATATTTGCATTATCATGGAAATAACTTTAAAAGAACTTTTAAATGTCAGCCTTTTTCTAACACATTTATCATCTTCTAAGTTTTAAAATAATGGAATATCTCTCTATTTATTGCACCATCTGCTCATAAGAGGAAAGGCAAAATTTGAGAAGGTTGAGCTTGTGTTTTAAATGTCAACCTAATGCTACCTTGGGGGAGAAGTAATTTGGGACTATCCTTGAAATTACCTTGATAGACTGGAATTGTAACAAGGGAAGGTTACATGAGATAGCTGACAGGCTGCTGACCTGCTTAGCTGAAGTAACAGTGATCAGAGAGACTATTTTCACTGGTTAAATTAAGCTTTCTGACAAGTGAGAAGCACTATAGACTGTAAAAAATCAAAGGTCACATTTGGTAAAAGTTCTGTTGGTGCTGGCTGTGCACATAGATCCTCTAATAATTTGGGGATTTATTTCTGATCCCCTTGAAGGGGAATTACCCTAAAGTCACCCTTGATTTGTATTAATGTGCAACTAGAATTGGACTCTTTGTCTTAAGCTTTTATCTTCAAAATGGTAAAATGTCTGGACCTAAGGATGCCTTCTTTTTATGGCCAGAAATATGCCTCAGGTAGACATTCTGTGTGATCTTTAAGAGACAGCTAAAATCCCACTAATAGTTAGCCTGTATTTCTCTGGACAGATCGCTGACTTTTAAAATGGTGATGATTTTGTCCTGTTCTGAATTAATATTTTGGAAAGGAGCATGTCCATATGTATATTCTTAATGGTTAAATTGATTTGTTGGAAATACCCATTTGAGATTTCTTTATGGTTTAACAGGATTTTTGTAATGGAGTGGGAGGGAGCTTTTTCACTTTCAAAAATGGCCATGTAGAATTCTTCAAATTGTCAGTTCAAAGTAAGAAGAAATTACACTTTTTTTCAAATATATGCCCCATTAATTTTATGCCCTTTAGCATAATATACTTGTAACCAACAGTAACAGAAAGCAGCAACTTGATTCAAGCCCCTGAGGCAATAGCATTCTGCCATCATTTATCTACATGCTTTCCCACCTTAAAGTTATAGAACCAAATTCATCCACTTAGTCCACTAAGTGACTATTGGTGAATATTTTCCAGAGAAATAATGTACTTTAAAATATAGGAAATACTTGGCTAAGTTCTGATGTTACACTGATGCAGTACCATTGATGCTAGTGGGGTTGCATTAGTGTAAAATAAAGTAGAATTGGCCCAGTATTGATGAAGAAATTTCAAAATCCACGAATCTAAAAGCTTTATGAATGTCACTTATACAACATTTTTCTTGCTTCCTTTTTTTCATACATGCATGAATTTCCCCCTCCTTTCTGTCTGTTTCCTTTGGTTTTGGTCCCTCCTTTGCATTTTTTTCACAGGCTAGGCCTTGATCCTTCATTGGGCAGTGCCTATGCAGAATACTGCTGCCTTTGTGCAGGATAAGAACCCTAATAAATGTTTGTCTTACATGCTTTCTCTTGCTCCTACACTGCCCTACTCCCCTCTCAGCCCTACCTTTTGCTGAGTCCCTACTAGCCCCTTTCTCCAGTGAGGTTGAGAGAGCTCTTCGTCTACTGAGAACAAATGCTAAAAGACGTATATGCTATGCCAAGTCTATTCTCCACTTTTCTGCATCTGTTGGCTGAATCATTTTTCAGACCTTCAAGAACTGAAGCTGGTTTGGACAATTTGTAAGACAACTTGCTTATTCCCATAGACATAATTGGAGTTATACCAAGGCGGAATTTAGAGCAGCATGTATGACTGGAATTTAGGAATTTGTGTCCGCCCCTCCCTAGTATATTGTTTCTGGACAAAATTCTGAGTGGTTTTGTGCACCTGCACAAGATCCAGATACCACAAAAATTAGATGCTTAAGGCTAGTAGGAGAACCAAGCTGGGGAGAGCTTGTACTGGTTTCTACGATGACTCTCCTCACTACCACACAGAGAGGAGAGGGAGTATATGTAGGACATGGTTAATGGGTTCATGGGCAGTATAAATCCACAAGAGGCTATGTGGGGAGGAGGGCCAGGCTGTACCACCTATTACTTATCCCATGCCCATGCAGTAGCCTCCATGCCTATTATGTCAATATGAATGCCCTGGAATGCTTATTGGATTTTCTTCCTAAGCACCCAAAAGGCAACATATTTCCCATGACTAGACAATGAGGAGGGTGTCTAGATCTTAGACATCCTGCATGGTCCCTGGTGGTGGAGGTGGGGAAGAGCACCAGGAAAACCATGTTTCTCCCCTTCACTTGCCAAAAGGACTTGGCAAAGAAGACTGAGGATCTGCTGTGCTCCCATTCGCTACCCAGCGAGCAGTCTCATGTCCTGCTGGAGAGGGAGGCAGTGAAAACAATTAACAGGTGAAACAATGGAGTGGAGGGGAAGGAGCAGCATTGCCATGGTGGTAATGCACAATCCTACAGTTTCAGAATGAACACTATGCAATGATTATGGATGCAGCTAGTTCACACGAGGTGCTTTGTAAGTGGGTGCACAAAAGTAGATTAGCAACAGCACACATGCTTTTATGTCTTGACTTCAGTGTTCCCTTTCCAAAAATGTTACCCCCAATTCTCATTAATGCATCCCAACATCTTGACCCCATTTTGGGGAATGGGAAGAGGGAGAGCATTTTGTTCATATGTGAATAAGACCTATTTTTTTTCAAGTCCAAGTTTATCAGTAGCATAATTAATTTTGGTTATTCTTGATAAATTTTCCCATCTAATGCTGACTCAGTGTCTATAGGGGTAGATTTTTTTTTACACGACTGTTACAGGGCTTTTAATAATACCACATTGACCCTAGCAATAGTTCTTGTTCCTTGGCTATAAAGATGGACCAATTTCTATTCAGTTACACCAGCATAAATCTAGAGTTAGAGAAGAGAGGAGAATCTGGTCCCACAATCTCTTTTTCTATGGAAACTTTAATTTCAGGAAAAAATATTGATTTAAAAAAAATGCATTTGTTTCAAATATCTATATTTTTCCTTTTTAAAATAAACTTTCGGTATATATTTTCTCATCTATTTATAAGTTACATATTTACCACAATTCTCAAGTAGAAGTTCATGGTGAGGGGGGAATCTAAATGTTATAAGAGCTACAAGGTTTTAGTTCACAGAAAAGTGAAAATCTCTGTCTTGCCTTTGGATAAATTCTGGTTTAGATTATGTTTATATTCTTGTGTCTTCCATTATTTTCCACTCTAGCCAATCTAAATTCTTAGCCTCATGTGACTCTTGATAAATCTCCCTTTTTGCTTCTTCCACTATAGGATCAGATCTAGAACTGCTGAATCCTGGTCTTAAAACAATTATCTTTGTATTCAAGCATTTTGTACTCCAGTGTTTACGGGTTGATTCCATTAGGAAGAGAAATTGATGATAGGTATTTCTTTGATATAATCCAATTTATTTATAAATACTTAAAAAGTCCTGTTTCCCTGAATGCAGGAGAAACCAAACAGAAGAACGTTTTCTTGTTCAGTTGGAAACCTCTCTGAGCCAACACTTAACCGAAAAACTTTTTTTTTTCCCCCTCAGGGTCACACTAGGTCTGGTCTTTTTTGCTCTTTTTCTCTGATCTTCTGTGTGCTTCTGCCACTTCTTTGTCTCACGGACGATTCAATTAATCAATACCTTAGCCCCTTCCGTTGCTTTTCATCACCACAGAAAATCCTTGGCCCACACGGTTCAGCTTCTACACAAGCCTTGTCATGAACTTGTGTTTTGGGAGGTGGTTCTCTGATTCAGCTATCTGGTTCCATAAAGAAGCTTGATTGTTTCTTACATTTATTCCGAAGGAAGGCCATGTCTATACAGAGAGTTAGTGCATGGGAAGCATTACAGCTCTCTAGCATGCCAGGCACTAACTGGCCCCGCACTGAAAGTTTTGTAGTACACTTTGACTTACTACTATTCCAAACAGTGACTAATTAAACAGCAAGGGAATTAGTGCATCCATTAAGTTTGTGGCTTCTACTCTTGAAATACAGTTCTGCTTGTGTGAAAAAGACTGTTACTGTCTGAGATGGATGTGCCTTCATTGAAATAATAATGATGTTGAGAAGACAAAACTTAATCTATTTTTTTTTCTTCATTTTGGCGATAGTTCATTAAACAGACATAACTTAAATGCTTGATTAAAGTACAATAGATTTAACACTAGATTTCAAGACACAGAAGGCTTATGGCTTTTTCACAGATATTTTATAGGTACTATTTAATTGGAATGAGGAAGAATTTGCTGAATATGTATATAATGTATAGCAGACACTCAATAACATTATTCAACAAATAACAATGCTAAATTACTGTATAAATAACACCATTAGGTTAGCCAGCACATATCAGGTTCAAAATTAAAATGGAATACTGCTGCTCAGGCTAACACTAAGTCTTAGATATAATTGCCATTCTGATTATTAATGGTTCCTGGATTACTTACTATTTTGTCATGTTGCACAGAGGCTCTCCTTTAATATGTAGTGCCTATTAAGTCATAGATTAGGCAGTGGCTCAATTCTGCCAGTATTACTACATTGCAATATACTGTTAGATAAAAATTCTGTCATTCCCACAAGTTTCATCTGAATTGATACATTACAAATGACCTTTCAAACCTTTGTAAACTACTTTTCTTACTGCACCTGACATGTCTAGGCACATTAACTTTTTATTTTGTTCTGTTTTTTAATATAGGTCTCTGCAGCTTTTTTCTTTTTGTATACATGTTATATTTTCTTGTAAAATAAAACAAAGTATAAAACCAAGGTACTATTTATGAGAAATCAACATTTATTACAGGAAGTGTGAGACAAGACATCATTCTCGTAAAACAAGTTTATTTTCCACACACATCCTTCTGTTTCAGTCATTTGTCATCTCATATGCAATTTACATTTCGTTTGTTGAGAAACATACTGAGTGCTCCGTATACCTTATTTCTACTTTTATAAGGAGAAAGCGTAATCATATAAGTAGAAAACCCAAATAATTGCTGACAAAGTTTTAACAGTGAAGATCTGATCATTGCACTAGCTTCTTATAAAGTATTCCTGGCCTAAATTTAGATCTCTGATATTGTTATGATGGAGAGTGGATAAAATGTTGAAGCTTGTAGGTATGACAGATGTCATTCAGTCAGGATAAATGTAAGAAGCAATTAAGCACTTTTTTTTTTTTTTTTTTTAAAGGCTGAAATCATAGGAGCCATTGTTCAAATCACAGGTCACATACAAAACCAATCAGGAGCTAAGTTGTGGGTGAAGGGGTTTCACTCAGGGTGAATGCAAATATAGAGTATTTGCTGGGTATTGCTTGGTGGAGCAGTGTCTGTGTGTGCAGCAAAACCCAGAAAAATAGAGAAGCAGCAGGAAGCCAAGGATACAGTGAGAGAAGCACTTGCAGAGTGACCCTGTCAGAAAGCCAAGAGGGACTGCTCTTCTGGCAGAGTGCTGGCTGGAAAGAGGCTTGGAACTGTGAGTAATAAAGCTACCTCCTGTTTGATTCCTACTGTGTTCTGTTTCCAAGAAGTTTGGGTACATTCTTTGATGCAGGTATTTCTGTTTATTTGCAAAGAAATAGCTGGTGCCATCATCAATTTCTCTTTCTAATGGAAACATCCTGCAAGATACTGAATATTGCCCAATTGCTTTAGGTCAAAGGGGTTGGCAGTATTTCACACTCTTTCCCTCTGCATTCCTGGGCAATATTTCAGATAACCTACTTTGGAAAGCCAAAGAAATACAAATATACACTACAAAAGTAACGTTAATGTGTGCCCATGTTGTGATTGTCAGCACCCAAGCACGCAGCTCCACCTCTATATGTGCTGGGGAGCATTGCAAAATGTCTTTCAGGGTACATATAGCGATAATTGCCAAGTCAAGCCACCTCTAAACAGCAGACAAGCAATGTCACCTAAGCCATAAAGCACATTGATGTGGTTCCTGTAATGGAGGTTTGATGGGCAGCTTCTCTGTGAATTTTGAGGTGAGCTAGGAAAGCTCCTTGCTCAGTGAAGGTTTTCTGGTAGAAATGTATGTGCAGTACCAGTAATAACTAATTTGTAACTATTTTGACACTGAGACATGAGGTTATGTTTGGTGGTGAATATTTTAGATGACTGCAGTGCATTTGTGAATCCCAAGGATTAAGAACTGTAGTCTGTCCTCAGCTGGTAGAAAATGAATATGTATCAGAAGCCCAGGTGATATGATTTACATTATATTTTAGGGGTTTGGCATTGCACAGCTAACTTGAGTCCAGTTAATGCTCCCTTTTGGCAGGAGGGCTCCAATGGCATGGTCCAGCAGGTAGGGTGTTATCCTGGACTCTGGGAGACCTGCATTCAGTTCCTCACTTTACTACAAGCGTCCTTTGCTCAAGGCAAGTTACCTAGCCTCTCTGTGCTTCTGTAAAATGTGGGGTAATAGCACTTCGCAACATCCTGTGAGGGAGGATAAATACATTGAAGATTGTAAGGGCCTCAGACACTGTAGATATGGGGACCAGAGATGTGGTTGAGACACTATGATAGGCCCCCTATCAGTAGCAGGACAGGAGCAGACATCAAGAAATGTGTATTCTTACCTAAAGATATAGTAACTTCAAGATGTTCCCTATCTAGCAAGGCTGCTACCCAGGCCTTACACTAGACAGTATTTTATACCACATCACTTGATCTATGGTGATTTCTCTGTTTCTAACTCAAACAACCCTATTTTTAATTTAAGATTAATTTGGAATGATTAGACCAGAAGTTCAGATGTGCCCAAGGAGAGTGAGGGGCACAAAGGAATCATTTACACCCTTGATTCTAAGGCTTATCCTAACTTCATAGTTAGGCATGTTTAGATCAGCGTCAGGGTGGCTGTAAACTATGCGGGGTTCTAATGTCCCTCTAGGACCTTTCTGGGAGCTCAGGCTCATTGAGATGGCTGGGCCACACCATTGCTCTCCCCCCAGGAGTCCTCCCGGTATTGGGGAATGGAATAAGAACTGCTAAGGTGGCCTACGCCATCTGGAGGTTCCCTTTAAACACCTGAACTCCACATTGAAGTCTGACTTGTGATGGGGAAATCAGCTCAAAAGGGATTTCTTGGTCTTAGGCCAATTACCTAACACCCCCCCCCTTTTTTTTTGTGTATGGCTGCTGACTCTTGAATAAAAAGGCACCTTTTTCATACAGGTGCTGTTGAAATTGCTCGCTATTAGGAGTTGAAAACAGAGAGCCAACATCAGAGCTTGATGAGCAACAGGACTGGGCCAACGTCAGGCTAGATTTTTTTTTTTTAATAGCCTTAATTTACCCATCTTCAAAGTCAATGGGGAAACTTGCCTGAGTAAAGAATATCAAATTACTACTCTAATCTGAATTTAAACAAATGATTCTAATCATTATTTTTATTTTTGTCTCTGCTGCTTTTCCCCCCTCCCAAGGTTAAATCAAATAGATTAGTCCATTGCCTGGTTAAATCCTAAACTTGTCGTATGCTCAGATTCCCTCCATGTGCACAGATGTGTCCTCAAACGCCTTTAAAAACTTGTTCCATAATTCAGTTACTTTCTGTGTACAGAAATTTTGTCCCAACATTTGCCTAATGGCTAGATTCTTTCTCAGCTTTAATACATCTTTTGTTTCTTCTTTTCTTAGTGAATCTTTTATTATAATTCAAACTCCTGCTGTAATTTTGCTGTGCTGCTGCTCTGAGATGAAGGAGAGCTTTGCAGCTTCAGTAGCTAATGCACACCCTGCTGTCTCGCTCTGATGCGGAGGCCTGGTATGAAAATATTTAAAGAATTCCATGTCAATATCTGTCTGAAGATTTCTGCAAGGGTTGTGCACAGCCACCTTCAGGAATCCTCATAGTTTTAAGCTCCTTGGAAATTACTGTTTCCTCTAAAGGACTCTTAAATGATCTAACACAATAAAGAGGTATCTGGATTTTGCACAGCAAAGAATTCAATAAATGTATAATCCTAAACTGGGCACAAGAATTCTTCTCAAGATCCACTCCTCTCCCCCTACAATAAATAGAAACACCTTAGTCATAAGTGACCAAAACAAGGATTTAATAAAAATCACATAGAATGTAATAAATAATTATGCACCATGTATGAGATGCTTTTAAAATACTCTAGCAGAGAATTGAATTCTTTTCTTTAGAATCTACTGGATTTGAATAATTTCTATAGAATCTTGTTCAATTTCTATAAAGGGTAGTAAATTTTACAGGACTCATATTTCTTTCAATATCATAAGTTATTCCATATTTCTTCTCTAATTATTTTTGTTAATTTTGTTATTTTAAAAGAAGAATATGCAGACTATAAAAAGCCCATCTCTGTAGGGCCAAATTTTGAAGTTAGGTATACAGCACATATGCAAAACCACAGAAACCAGGTATTACATACAACCACAGCCACTTTGTATCAGCTCTTGAATTGGTCATAACAAACACCAGATTTATACATTTAAGTTAGCTGTGCAAAATGTATGGAGTGACTTCTACCTGCCTAACTTTGGACATCTGGACAGCATTCTGTTGCACAAAAAATTGAGGGGCTATAAATTAACAAACCAACCCTTGTCTCAGAACTGGGCAGAGATGTTAACAGTGGTACACACAGTTACACTATGATGTTCGGGCCTGATCCTTTCAGTTTCTACTGATGTGAGTAATCCTTTTTCTGGAGTAGTCCCTTGATGATTAACTGGACAACTCATGTGAGTAAGGATTACGGAGTGACTAAGGGGTTGAAAGCTTAGACTCTTAATTTCCAACTCTGAAACACAGTCAAAAAATCATTTTTTGCCTAGTGGGCAAAATAGGAAATAATTTGTATCTAAAATGTAACTATTAAAGGACTTTCAGTTTTTTAAAGTCCCTCTAAATGGGGGGAAATGTTTGGAAATCATGATTCTCAAAGCTTTATTAATAAAAAATTTACAGGACTCTGGCAGTTAAGTGGGACGTATTCATTCTCTAGGGGTATAGATTATTTAGAATCAAAGGAATATTAGGTTGTAGTAAATCAGATTTTGAACAAGGTTACCATATGAATCTTACCTCCAGGCACCTATCAAGATGTGAAAAGATCTGCCTACGAAATCTAACCAAAGGTAATAGTTCTCTTGGAGACTTGAGCCCAGATCACAATGCCAGTTACACTTGCTTAAATCTGGTGTAACTCTCCTGAAGTTAACTCCCAGCTGATTCCTGTCTCGTTCTGGGTCATGTTGTGTGTCTTTCACATGAGCATGCAGGGTGAGGAGGAGGTGGAGAGGGACAGTCTATGGGGCCATCCCATTGCCTTGCAAAGCTTTAGAAGGGCCAAACACATCAGCATTCTCTTCAAGGCCTGCTCCTTCCAAACTCCCCCATGGGCACAACGCCTCCCAAAGGGGGCAATTATTGAAATATACATCTGCAGAATTGCATACCCTAGCTTAAAAATAACCTCTGAATTTTCCCCATAGCATCACTTTCAAATAAGCAGTTGTGCTCAATAACTTTGCATCAGTCTGAAAAGATTTAGTATTCAATAGCACATACTACCTTTTTGATTCTTATTGCCTTCAGTCCTCTGATGTTTAGATACTCAACAGGAGGGACATTTCAGACCCTTAAAGAATACTTTGCATGAGTGTGTTTTTCTTTTGCTTTCATTCTCCACTTATCAGGATATATTGTTGGGTTTCTGCATTTTAAATGAGACAAAGTAAGTTTGAAGGATGCTAAATTATAGAATCTAAGTCATGCTTAGGAGGAAAAAACAGTGTAAAATGCAAGAACAAAGATTCACTTTCCTCTGTGCAAAAACTGAAAAGCGGGAAGATATAAAAGGTGGTTTGCAGGAGAGATGTCACTAGCTACAACATTTGGGTTTAGAGACAAAGTTCAATTCCAGCCCAAAGTCGGAATGAGGGGGAATTTAGATCTATGATTTTTGGCTTTGGCCCATCTCCTGAGTTAGGCTCTTTTAAAATGACTAATTCTGTTTTACTCATTTAATCCTGTTGCATTTGAGGTACGTATATTTTGTTCAGAGTGTGTAGAGTTGACTGTGCCTACAGTTTGCATCAGGAACCCATTTACATGGCAGTTAATCTCAAATATTTCCATTGCCAGCTCTACCATTACATTTTTAGTGCAGAGTAGGAGTGTGGAGCTCCTTTGAAGTACACTCATTAGTTTCCACACAGCAGCTCTTCCTTGGGAGAATGAAGCCGTGCATGTTGAAAAGTGTTAACTTTAGCAGGTACTAGAATTATTCTTCTCCTACCCCATTATGCTATTTTTTAAAATGTGTTTATGATGATTCTATTCTGATTAGACATACAGTGGCTCATTAGAGCTGAGAGTAATTGTTATCGTCGGGTATTTCCAGTGTTCATAACAGTGAAGCAATGCTTTTTCTCATGACTTTTATGCTACTGCTGTTGGTGAAAAGAAAGACACTGCTCCATTCCCACTAGGGAACTGGGAGGAGGCGGGAAACAACCCCTTAAGCCTGAGGAAAGCTTGAAAGGCCCTATTCAAGCTTTGCCGTTTCATTTCTGTCCTTGTTACTTCTAACGGAAGCAGCACAAGAGGAAAGATGCCATCATTTAGAACAACCTCCCTCCCTCACACACAAGGGCCTCCTTCCATCCCTCCATTCTCCCCCAGAAACTCCCTCTGTCCCACCCTCCCATCCTCGTCTACTTCAGATTTCAGGGTAGCAGCCGTGTTAGTCTGTATCCTCAAAAAGAACAGGAGTACTTGTGGCACCTTAGAGACTAACAAATTTATTAGAGCATAAGCTTTCGTGGGCTACAACCCACTTCTTCGGAGTCTACTTCAGAGACTCTCCAAAACCTCCATACCACTTCCCTCATGCCAGGAGCTCTGCGAGTCATTCCCCTCCCCCATGCCAGGGTCTCCCATTCTCTTTCTTCCCTTCCAGGGCTCACTTCACTTGGCCAGTAACCTTCCTCCACTAGTGAGAAGCACCCAGCATAGGAATTCCACCCTCCCCCACTCTGAATAGGTGGCAGAGTGAACCCTCTGTCAGGGACCAGGGCATTCGAACTTCTTGGATTTGAGGACTTTGAGGCCCTGACTTTAAGAAGCAATGTTATGAGTGCCCTAGAAGAGAGAGATCTCTGAATATGTAATTAGTCATTTAATAGGGAATGTCATACAGAACCCATGAATGATCAGAATTGTTGTGCATTTAATAGCTCCCATTGTGCAGCTCTTAACAAGCAGCACCTTGTTTTCCCCTACTCTGGAAGAAATAAAAAGGGACTCCTCCCCTCTGCTAATTACCAGCCACAAATCAGGACATAGACTACAGGTCCCCTTCCCATGTCAGGACAGACCATTGCCTGTAGCTTTAAAAAATACAATTTAAAAATGTGCCTTAGGTCAGATCCTCAAACATCTATAGGCAGGCAAGGAAGGATTAGACTTTTATCGGTAAATGTCCATAAACGTCAATTTCACAGTATACACACCTATGAAAAAATATTTCCATAGAAATTATTTAAATTTATAAATAGGCAAAATAAGGAACATATATTGGAGTTTGATTTAAGGATGTTTACGATGTTTACTTTCTATATTTTGTTGCTGACAATGTATTTTTAATGGTTATAAAGTTTTAACTTTTTGAATCTCAAAATCTACTGTAATTAATTATTGTCTGACCCACCCCCCACATAATTTCTTGCAGCTGTGAGAAATTTAAATAAATAAAAATAGAAAAGATGCTGAAGAATCAATATGTCAAAATTATAAAAAAACAAATGTTGCCAAGCCTCTAATTGCCATTGAAAGTCAAGGGAACTTAGCCACTTAGGCCCAGATCCTCAAAATGACTTAGATGCCTAAGTCCCATTGACTTTCAATGAGCTCAGTGGGACTGAGGGACATCTGAAATTGTTAGTCAGTATCTGTTGTTTGCAATCCCATTACAAACACTCACCAGCTTTGCTTCTTCTCCAGTCATATTCTTGCTTTTCACCTATAAGAGTTTAGGAAGGAAGAAAGTGGGTGAGAAGACAGCATGCATAAAGTTGTTGTTTTTTCCTTTTGCCATAATGTAATTGTTTCCATATAACATGCCATACAGGTGTAACCTCCATAGGGTTAATATATTCAATCAAACAGCAGGTGCAGTCACAGCATGCGAAGCATGCTGATGGAACTCTTATAAAACCTAGTATGGGAATGTTCTCATATGTGCATGCATTTTGATTAACTTTTCTATATTGGGGCTTGCTCCCCAAGCCGTATTATTCAAGCACCATCAAACATTCACCAGGCATTTGGATCTAAATTAGAAACACCCCGTGATAAATCCTTTGGGTTGAATTTCTGTATCAGTGCGTTCCACTCAAGCTGAGGCAAAGGATTCAGTTTTTAGAAAAAACAAAGTGTTTATTTAAACATAGTACATTCTTAACCAGGTGTAAGTACAGGTGACCAGAGAAGAGTGCCTATTGTCTTTATTCCAAACAGGGGAGAGAGACAATGGTTTGTCTAACTTCCAACCCAATATAGATTCTAAAGTTTAACTCCAATTGTATTGTTTGTTCACTCAGGGGAAATGTGAGGGGAGGAGGAAAAGTTGCCTAGAGACTGCAAAGAGGAAAAATACCATAATAATAAAAAATAAATAATAAAAAGCTTAAAAGTGAAGCAGTCAAAGTGAGAGGCAACTACAGAGAGTATATGGGAAAAAGTAGTAGAGGGGAGGTAGATAAATTCCAATGAAAAGACTATATTCTGTGTAGGGCTCCTGATCATGCAAGCCTAGTGTTTTTGAAGGGGTTTTAGCGGTAGAGAAAAATAATGGTCCTGTGTTTAAGACACTTGATGGGAGTTCAGGAATTCTGAATGAAATTCTTGGCTCTGCCACAGACTGTGCTTGACTTTAAGCAAGTCCCTTATGGGGCTTCACAATGGAACTTAAGCATTGTGATGCAAAGCATCAAAAACCCAACTTTTAGGTATCTAGAAAATTGCAAAGCCTGAGTTACATGCCTAGGCTCCCTACAATGAATGGGGTGACAGGTGTGCCTTAGATTGCTGCTCACAAAACCCAGCAGGCTAGGTGGGGAGCCACCTAAGATAGCCAATGGGAGAGGCTGATGACAGGGGTGTTTGCTAAGTCCTCTCCTTCCCACAGAAGGCGCCATTCTCTGGTAGCAATACCCAGCCCAGAATCCTTCTCCTGGGGTCAGGTGACTTAGGTCTTGTCTACATGGTGAAGTAAAGCATGCTGTGGGGGTATAATATCTAAAGCACTACATTAAAGCACACTAGGCAATCTTTAGTGCATGCCACCAAGGTCTACATGGACCAATTAAAGTGCAACACATTAGTGTGCTTTAGAAATCATACCCCATAATGGGTATTACCACACTGTGCAGACAAGCTCTTAGGCTCCTAGGGGTATATCTACCTGGTGGGGAAAAAAACATGCAGCAGCAATCTCAGAGCCTGGGTCAACCTTGTGGGGGCTTGTGGGGCTTGCACTATGGGCTAAAACTAGCAGTGTAGATGTTTGGGCTGGAGCCCGGACTCCAAGACCCTCCTCCCTTGCTGATTTTTCAGATCCTGGGCTTCCAACCCACACCGGAACATTTACACTATTTTTAGCCCAATAGCACAAGCATGAGTCAGTTGACCTGGGCTCTGAGACTCGCTGTGATGGGTCTTTTTTTTGGAGTGTAGAAGTAACCAAAGGTGTTTGTTGTAAGAATGACTTAAGCAGATGACTAACTCCACACAAATTGGGATGGATGGATTTAAACTGTAATTATCTGTGAGAGGGAATATGATGCTGTAGTCTGGTGGTTAGGACACTCATTTGTGAGGTGAGAGATTAAAGGTCCAGTCCCCCTCCTTTAATCACTTTTTATACACAGTGGAACAACTTTAACAGGAAGAGACTGTGAGAGACCCACATCAGACTATCCTATAGCTCAGCATTCTCCTGAGGTGGTGGATACCTGTTCAAATCCCTTCTTCTCCCTCTGCCCAAGGGGGGAATTGAACCTGGGTCTCCCACAGCCCAAGTGAGTGCACTAACCACTGGGCTAAAAATTATAGCAAGGGCACCTCAGCCACTTCTGAACAGAGTTTTGAATGGGACTGGATCCAGTAGGTGTGTTCAGAGGCCATTTACCCAACTGGGACTTGCATGCAAGATAGGTAAATGAATCCCTATCTTTCCTGGCTCATGAATTTCTCTGGGGCTTGGCTTAGGAGACAGGCATGCGCTCACTTAGAGGGAGGCAGCAGTACACGTGCCCAGAGACAGAAATTCAGTGGCCAAGGGGACCTTATCCTGAAAAGTTAGGTGCCAAGTGAATTTAGGTGCCTACAGGGTTCATGGCAGGCCTGTGAATTACAGTGGAGCATAAAACTGGGACTTAGGCACCTATGTATGTGGTGAATCTGGGCCTCAATTTTTCTGACCCTCTGTTCTGCATCAGAAACTGGGGATAAAACTACTTTTCTCAGTCTTGTCCATTTAGATTGTCCCTGTCTTGAAGAGGTTAGTCTGTTACTATATTTATGTAGAGTACTTAGCAAATGGGATCTTGACTGTGGTTGGGGCCTGTATGTACCACCATAGTATAAACATCACAGGCGTCCATTTAGAGTGTGCACTAAATGAAGTGTTGTTTGGTTAATACTAATTCTGTAGGGTGTGTGGGGAGTAGAGACCCAGTTTGCTCTAGGGTAGTGGTTCTCAAACTAGGTCTGCTGCTTGTTCAGGGAAAGCCCGCGCCGCTTCCTGCAGCCCCCATTGGCCTGGAGTGGCAGAGCACAGCTGGTGGGAGCTGCAATCGGCCGAACCTGTGGATGCGGCAGGTAAACAAACCGGCCCAGCCTGCCAGGAGCTTTCCCTGAACAAGCGGCGGCCCTAGTTTGAGAACCACTGCCCTAGGGGAAAAGACTCAGTTGTGCACTGGGCCCTCTAACCTTGTGGATGCAATAAACAAAAATAGGGGGACATAAACAAACAAACCATGAGTATTGCTTATCCCAACTCCCAGTTCCAACAGTGCTCTTACAGATACGGATAGTCCTGTTAACTAAGGATCAGAAGTCCATTACATTTCAGCTATCTGCAGGTATATCAATATCAGTGACCCAGCTGCAACTGAATTATATTTCCAGTATTAAAAAGCATTTTCTGCAGGAAATAAGCTGGGTAAAGTAATGCTTGGTCAGAGGGCTGCCATGAACCTACTTCCCCACAAAAATGCTGTGTCTTTTCCTTTTTGCTCCCCACTTTAAATTCTATCTCTATTGGCTCCAGTCTTTGGCATTCCTGCTTTATATTTTCCTGACTTTCTGCTCCATTCAGTGTGTGAGAGAGATTACAAACAGGATGAAATTGACTACAGTCCTTATATCTCTCAATTTCAATTTGTTGCTAGTCAACTCCAGACTGAACAGCAGGGGAACAGATGCAGGCAGGTGGAGGTTTGCCTGTTTCTGGAAATTTGGGGGCATATAAGTTAGTTAGTTAATGGAGATATCCCATCTCCTGGAACTGGAAGGGACCTTGAAAGGTCATCATGTCCAGCCCCCTGCCTTCACTAGCAGGACCAAGTACTGATTTTGCCCCAGATCCCTAAGTGGCCCCCTCAAGGATTGAACTCACAACCCTGGGTTTAGCAGGCCGATGCTCAAACCACTGAGCTATCCCTCCCCCCATATATGCTCCTTGTTCCATTTACATGGCAACTCTGTTGGGATGTATGTGAATCTAAACAAGGAGCAATATTCTGCTTTCGCATATGTGTCTAGATAGCAGGAGCATCTCTCTTGCCTTCAGTACACTCATGTAATAGCAGAATCTAGTCCAAGGTACGGGTAGGCTCTGTAGTCATTGAAGCACGTAAAATGGGAGTAAAGCGAGAGCATAACAGAGTTCATTTATTTATGGACTATTTGGCATACTACAAGAGAGTCTTATATCAAGCAATCTACTCTGACTTGAGAATAAAGCAATGAATGTATGTGAACTGTGAAAGAAGAGCAAATCCAAGACATGGTCTTCATTCTTCTATTCCCACATTTATAATAGAAGTGTCAGTGCGTCAGCCTAGTGTTTCTGGAAATGACTATTTAATAGGGGGCCCAATTCTCCTCTGGGTTACGCCAGTGTCAGTCAGACACAATTCCATTAAAATGAGAGTTGTAAATCCACTTTAACTTACAAGAGACTCAAGCCCAGGGAATGCAGCTTCGCTAAAGCCTTAGCAGCAAGATCTTTTCAATTCAACTCTCTAACAGCATTTGTATCTAAGAATCCTGATGATTGTCACTGTAGAGGGGCATTTCGGCAACCAGCCAGGTGTCTTAGCCACTGGCAATTATTGGGATGGACTATCAATCGGCTGCTTGTTGCATTTATCTATGTAGTAGGCCTTTGTAGGAATTTAGCATAACTAAGGTAATCGAGGTGGGCGGGGGCAGCTATCACATGGAGTGAGCTTGACTCTACGCCCTCTCTGAATATGTTGGGGGAAGCGTCTGTGAAAAACCGGAAGTCTGGATATATTTTAGGACTGCTGTCATGGGGAAATACGACTGCTAGATGAACTGCTTGGAAACTGCTCTCTTAACAATTTTTTTTTAATGATATTTTTGTAATACCCGCCTTTTGCCCATTAACTGATTCTGTTGCTTAGCTATGTAAATTTTTCTTGATTGACATATCTTTGAGGGAAACTGTGGATTTGGGTCAACCAGTTCGCTTCGTGAACACATCATGAAGATATTCAGCCACAGACAGAAGACCAGCCACCAGAACTCTGCTGGTTGAGTCACCTGAATACCGTTCCAAACTCCAGAGGGGTAATCCTAAGGGGTAATTATCAAATTGGGGTATTCTATAATCGTTTGTGTGTGTGTATGTGTGTGTGTGTGCGCGCGCACGCATTAGAGACTAAATAAAGCAGTGACTTCGAGTAAAGGAATACCAAAGATTGCTAAAGTACTGGCTTTAAGTAAAAGCATGTGGTTCTGATTTGTTTGTATCCGCCATATAGCAGACCAAAGTGCTGCATCTTCCTTGATTTGTCCTGATACTACCTTGCATATCTTTGGTAAATGAAATAACCAAACAATCATTCATTTTCTGATATAGCTGTAAAACTCATCTGAAAAGTTTTCAAAATAAATCACTGTTTAAAAATGTACAGTGTGTACCTTCTAAAAATAAAACTACCTCTATCTCTGAGTTGTGAAGAATATGTATTAAGGTTATAACAACCAACAAGAATGCACTTTTATATAGAAAACCATAATTAAATCGAGTCTTCCTGACTAGTGATTTAAATCATGATTTAAATCAAATCCATCCTGCCCACTGTGCTCTTGCCCCTGGCCCCTTCGTTCCCCAGGGGGACTCACAAATATATTTGGCACTGGGCCCACAAAAAGTTAATCCAGCCCTGTTGATCGATCTATCCTCCATGCACTTACCTAATTCTTTGTTGAACCTACCTATTTTTTGGCCTTCACAGCATCCTTCGGTAATGAGTTCTCTGGGTAGACTGTGCATTGTGGGGGGGAAATACTTCCTTTTGTTTGTTTTAAATGTGCTGCCTATTAATTCCATTGGGTGACTCATGGTTCTTGTGTTATGTGAAGGGGTAAGTAATGCTTCCTATTCACTTTCTCCACACCATTGTTGATTTTATATATCTATCATATCCCACCTTAGTCATCTATTTTCTAAACTGAACAGTCCCAATCTTTTTAGTCTCCCCTCATATAGAAGCTGGTCCATACCCCTAATCATTTTTGTTGCCCTTCTCTGTACTTTTTCCAATTCTAATGTATCCTTTTCGAGATCAGGTGACCAGAACAGCAAGCAGTATTCAAGGTGTGAGTCTACCATGGATTTATATAGTGGTATTATGATATTTTCTGTCTTTTATTACCTCTCTCTTTCCTAATAGTTCCAAACATTTTATTAGCGTTTTTGATGGCTGCTGCACATTGAGTAGATGGGTTTTCAGAGAACTATTCACAGTGACTCCAAGATCTTTCCTGAGTGGTAACAGCTAATTTAAACTTCCCTCACCCCGCGCCGTTTCCCACAGCCCCCATTGGCCTGGAACAGCGAACCACGGCCAGTGGGAGCTGCGATCGGCTGAACCTGCGGACGCTGCAGGTAAACAAACCGTCCCGGCCCACCAGCGGATTTCCCTGATGGGTCGCATGCCAAAGGTTGCCAATCCCTGTTATAGGAGCCTCAACTTTTCACATTTTCTGACTTCAAGAAAATTAAATGCAAAAGCTACAAAAAAGAAACCTTAAGATTGCAGAGCTTGTATTTTCTTAAATCTGCTTTTTAAAGGAAAAGCAGAAAAAAGGGAAATAATGTGTGTGATGGTATTGTCCATGTAACTGTCATGATCTGGGGTACTCATCATGTAACCTTGAGTGCCTTAAAATGTTCTGCTGCTATAGCTCCCTTGTCCAGGGCCTCCCAGCCAGCAGATATTGTGTGTCTGTGTGATAAGCCACCCTGGACCAGCAGCTCTGACTCCAGCAGTCTGCTTGTTATACCACAGCCATATTCTGGCCCTCACCAGCCTGGGTTACACTTGAGAAGATGACCCCAACACCCTCCAGTCCCAAGTTTTCCCAAAAGGTGTGCTCTACCGTGTCCAGTCCTTTCCTGGATTAGTCAGAGGAATTATAAGATTTATTTGCTCTTCGAACAGGAAAAAACTGTACAACTTGTCATTTTAACTGGCGTTAGCTATCACTTTAAATCAAACGCAGCTCTTGGCTGGTTTTGTTTAAAAGTAAAACGAGTTTATTAACAAAAGAAGCTAGAATTTAAAGTGAGTTCAAGTATAAAGATAAAGTTAGGAATGGTTGGAGGTTAAAAAAGCTTTCTAGTGGCTAACACTTAACATAACAAGCTACAGCCTTTGGTAAGGAAACTATCTTGAACAATCAAACTTCCATCAAGATGGTTGACCATCCCTTAGGATCTTTCACAAAGTCTAAGGAGCTCAGTTCCTTTGTCTTCTTAGGGTTCTTTACCCCTCTTTTATAATCCAGTGAACTTTTGAAATAGATTTTTCTGAGGGTTACCCCCCAAAGTAAAGTTTATTCAAGTGGTGAGGAAGGAAACATGTATTTTACTAGTGAAGGAATTTCTATGTTTCTTCCCCTGCTGGTGTTTGCTAAAATTCAAATGCATGGCCACTTCACAAGTGTTTACTAATTGACTCTGGTGACACTTGGCTGGAGGCATCAGCCTGTCCTTTGTATGGAGAAATCTGTTTACCCACTTCCCAGACTTGTCTGGTAAACACATTTTGGTTCCACATTCCTTCATAGTTGTAAAGTCTCTGGGACATTTTACCAATTATTTTATTAATAATCAGTATATTAGCTTTCTATTGATATCTTACATGACATCTTTTAGACACAGGTTTCAACATTAGTCAATTGAGGTACACTGAATTGGTCTAGCTAGCTGAAACTCACTACTGCATACCAGTGAATCCCTTGCACTGGGATGCTGTTAGGGCCACAGTGACCTTGCTAGCACTTTCAATACTCCAAAAGTTTATGGCTCCAACTTTCAGAAATCACTAATGATTTTTGGTGCTCAGTTTGTGGCACTTTTAAGGAGTCTGATTTTCAGAGGGTGGGTGCTCAACATTTTCTAAACATTTTAAGGAGACTCCGACTGAGCACCCAAAATCATTTGTCACTTTTGACAACCTGGTCCTATTTACAGTACACTAAGAAAGTTTTTTTACTAGTTTTATCTGAGCTCAAAGTTGACTTTTGTCATCCTTTACCTCCACTGCCTTGCTGGTGGCAGGAGCAGGGATAGTTGGCCTCATGTCATTTCTGATAGAACGCAAGGGAAGTAGTAGATTGTAAGTTTAGGGACTTAGCCTGCATCCTCACAGCCTTCTCCAAAGTTTTATGGGTAATGGGGGATCTGCCTCCCCCATATCTGATAGTTGCAGGACTCGGGGGAGAAACTATAGCAATTTGGGAGGGAGAGCAAGAGAGAACACGTGTGAGACAGATTCAGCGAGGAGTGGGGCTAGTGGGTAGTTTCTATTAAAGGACTGCTCAGGCTGAAATGATAGTGCTTTCCCTTAAAGCTGTTTCTGGCCTTCTGCTCTTCTTGACCCAGCACTGGCAGTGCTCAGAAAAGTCCAGTTAAATGTCTTACTGTCATGCACACAAGAAGTAGAAAAATGGTTTCTCTGAGAAGAAATAACCACTGGTTGTTCTCATTAGTAACACCTGCTCATCATCTGCTCCTTCTGTACTGGCTACAGCTGCTTTGATTAACTGGCTTCCCTGGAGGAGAAGAAAATTCAACTTTCCCCAGCACTTCCTTACTAAGTTGTTAGTAATATAGATGTGAAGATAAAGGGGAAAGAAGGGAGAGAGATTTTATCTACCTCTGTGTGTATCTATCCCTTTGTTTATATATCTAATAAACAAGACAAAGGTCCACACATGAAAAAAAAGATATCATTTGTCCTGCAGAATTTTCATCACTACTGGAGATGGGAAGAAGGTAAAACCAAGTTTAATTTTCAGATCCCAGGGTTAGTTTACAAGGATAGAAAATTAGGATAAATATATTTTAATTTTTAAAATGAGTATATTTGATCTGTAATCTACTGCAACACAATGCATATGCAACCCCATGATGTCATTTTAACAGTCACTTTTCAGAGACAAAATGCACTTTGACATCTGCTATCACAGGGATGGGCAAACTACGGCCCGGGGGCTGCATCCAGCCCTCCAGACATTTTAATTCAGCCCTCAAATTCCCTCTGGGGAGCAAAGTCCAGGTCTTGCCTTGCTCTGTGTGGCTCCTGGAAACAATGGCATGTCCCTCCTCCGGCTCCTACAGACAGCCAGGGGGCTCCGCACGCTGCCGCCGCCCCAAGTGCTGCCCCCACAGCTCCCATTGGCCAAGGTTCCCGGCCAATGGGAGCTGCAGAGGTGTCACCTGCGGACGGGGCAGAATGCAAAGCTGTCTGGCCGGAGCCTCCATGTAGGAGCTGGATGGGGGATATGCTGCTGCATCTGGGAGCTGCCTGAGGTAAGCACCGTTTGGAGCCTGCACCCCTGACCACCCCTGTGCTATCAGTTACACCAATATATTGTTACTCAGTCTATGTGAAGTCCAAAAATAGATGACAGAGGTATAAAGCTTCTCACCAGTCTCAATTCACCATCAGTCAATAATATTAAATTATATTTCACATTGATATGATGGCTTTCAGCCCCAAATAGTTTACAGATCAGAGGCTATACATACACTGCCACTGAAATGCACTGCTGGGGCAAAGAGTGCTAGCCAGGGAGGCCATGCACTGCACAAAAATCAATGAAGGTGGACAGTTCTCTTAATTCAAGTGCTTTTTTTGTGGTTCCCCAAAATGTATTATTATTTCTTGACAACAAATGCCAAAGGTTGGCCAGGTACTTTTCCAAACAGCTAGAAAAAACAAGGTCCTGCTCCAGTCTAAGTTCATGATTTGTCAAAGCACTTAGTCACATGCTTAACTTTAAGCAAGTGTAATCAGTGGGACTTAGGGTATGTCTACAGCACCTGGAAACATGCTTCCCAGTAAGGGTGGACAGACATGCTAGGGCTATCCAGCTAGGGCACTGAAAGTAGCAGGGTGGCTGCATAACACAGGCAGTTACTTGTGCCAGAGTCTCTTGGTACATATCTCAGGTTGCTAGCGATGTTCCAAGAGACTCCGGTAGTTAGCCCTTGCTGCTGCAGCCGCACTACTATTTTTAACGCACTAACTTAAGTGCAACTTGTGTGAGTCATTTTACCTGTGCTGAGAAGACATACCCTTATACACATGCTTAAGTGCTTCACTGAACTGAAGTCTAAAAAACAACCAAGTAAAGAAGAATGGAATGTGTTAGGATATAAATATTCAGGCCTGTCTGTAAAGGCCTATACTTTAAGAATTTTGGTGTATTCTTATCACTTAGCTAGTTATAGAGATATAAAAGAAAGAATTAAAATCACTGTCTGTCTGTGTAAGGGACAGTCTGAGGCTCTGTTCTTAGGCTAAGTAAGGCCTTTGGCTTAGCAGCAGAGGCAGCCATAAGCTGAGAAGTGACCGGTCACATCCTCACATTCCAAACTAGTCACATGGAAATAAGGTGCTATTGGGCTGTTAGGAATACAATCCTGTCCTGATATTCCTATCACCTCCAGAGAAAGGGAAGAGCCTAGAAGATGTAAAAGGAAACTTAGTGTGATAGCATCCTGTCTGGCAAGAACTCTCTTATCAATAGCTGGGATGTGAAATCCTCATGTCTGTATTGTTTTGTATGTTTATTTGCCTGATCTCTGTCTGGTTCTGTGATTGTTTCTGTCTGCTGTATGCTTAATTTTGCTGGGTGTAAACTATTTAAGGTGGTGGATATAATTGGTTAAATAACCATGTTACCATATGTTAGGATTGGTTAGTTAAATTTCAGTAAAATGATTGGTTAAGGTATAGCTAAGCAAAACTCAAGTTTTACTATATAGTCTGCAGTCAATCAGGGAATGGGGGTGGGGAAACTGGAATCATGTTTTGCTAAGGGGGGGGGGAATGGGAACAGGGAATGGGGTGGAGAAATTGGAATCATGTTTTACTAAGAGGGGAATGGGAACAGGGAATGGGAACAGGGATGGCTCTGTGGTGTCAGAGCTGGGAAGGGGGACACTGAGGAAGGAAACTGGAATCATGCTTGCTGGAGGTTCATCCCAATAAACATCGAATTGTTTGCGCCTTTGGACTTCGGGTATTGTTGTTCTCTGTTCATGCGAGAAGGACCAGGGAAGTGAGAGGGTAAAGGAATAAGCCCCCTAACAGAATGCAGTGAAAGAGACCAGGAAAGTCAAGTGTTCATTTTGTTAGTTCCATGGGGATTTTTTTTTTATTGATTTTTAGACATAAAATGTTTTTATGCTTTTTTTGTAAAGTGCCTGACAAATTTTTGACCCTATAGAACCGCAAACTGCAATAATAATAGTTTGGAGACTGCACTAAGTCTTGAATCAAGTGTGTATTATAACCATCCTTCAACTTTGCACCGTATACTTGCCCTCATTTCAGCCTGATAGTAAAACTTATTTTAGTCACTGAAATAAGCAGATCTATTTCTCAGTACCTTCAAAGAGCAATTTTATTGAGTAAGAAGATGCCATTTTCAGTCAATTTTCAGAATAGAACTGCACTTTGAGAGGTTTCATCTGAGGAATATCTTTTAAAAATGTAAAGCCAGCTATGTTTAGTTAATATGAGTTCACTATGCATGATAGTAAAAGGAAATGTATCACAATAATATACTGATGCCCTCAGTTTCACACACACAATCCCATAATTTTGAAATCCATATGACTGCATTGTGAAACTCAAGGAGGAATCTGATCTGGAGTTTGAAGTGTGCCTGAAAGTTTAAAGCATTGTATATATCATGGCATGTCCCTATATTATATACCTGTGTCTGTAAGCACTTCACTGCCACAGTGATGAGTGGCTTGGATGCTTATATGGGCTTTTGCTTTTTCTAGGTAGGTGAATTGCCAGTGTGTTCAATTGTTATTACTATTATTGTATTTAAAACTAGTTTTGTTATGCGGTATACAAATCCCTGTAGGCATAAGAACAGAGGGAAATGGTCTAGTCTTAATATGTGCACACACACACAGTATTTAAAAACAAAAGATTGATCGTGAAGAAAACAGTCTTAACTCATGTCAACATTCTGTTCTTATGTTATGCAAATATTTACTTTGTTGTTCAGTTGGGAAAAAGTACCTTAATGTCTTTGGGACATTCCTTGTTTTGCCAGTGAGCTACTGAAAGTTGCTTTAAAATAAAAGGCTGTCATGTACAGTGGGGAACACTGGGAGCTGAAATGTTTTGAGGCAAGGACATGATTGATTGATTGAAACATTTTTGCTTTTTTAACCATTTCCCTTGCAAAATAAGTTATATGAAGCAAAATAAAAATGCATAATAAGGAAATAGGGAGCTCTGGAAGGAAGCAGAGAAAGAACTGAGCGAATGAACATGTTGGTTTCTTTATAGAGCTACTATTAACAGTTTCTTTGATATATGCACCTATTAGTGCCTGATCTAAAAAAATAAACAGAATGGATTTTCATTCTACTGTCACTAACACCCATTCTACACTGGTGTATTTCCATTGTCTTCAAGAGTTATAACCACTTTACACCAGACCAGGGTAACTGAAAGGAGAATCAGTCCCATAGTGGGTTTTTTTTAATCATATAAACTATGCAGATTGCTCCCATAAGAAAAACACTAGTATGTTGTAGTTTTTAATTCCATGAGAGAGAGCAAGGGAAACTGATTGAGATTATATGGCACATTTGAACAAATTAGTGCAGTTAGGGAGGTGAGTGCATGCATATGTGTGTTGCCTGTGGGATTAGTCAATGATTTGAATGTCTAGAATTAAAAACATTAGCAGACCTTAAACGGGAAAGTGTTGAGATCATATATATCTATGCTGTCACACATCTCTGAAGGTCTGCTATGTTTTTAATTTTAGACATTGACCTCATTAACTAATCCCACCAGCACTACACACATACGTGTGTGTCTTTATATGCACACATGTGTGTCTGTGTGTATATGTATATTCGGAGTGGACATTTAGCAGATGAATCAAAATGTTGTATAGTCTAGTACATTTTAAACCAGGCCTGTATGTTAACTGCAATATTTGACTGACCTCGTAACAGTCACATACAGGAGATAAAATTGGTTGCCAACACCAACACCTGGTAACTTTATAAGATAACTCATTTTTGAAGGTTGGTAATTATCCAGAATCTTCTGAAGTCTGAATTATCACTACCCAGCTGCAATTACTTGAATATATTTTTGTTAGTCTGAAAAATTTAATGTCACAGAGGGTTCTTTCTCAGTATTAACAAAAAAGGACTCCTAGTTCTTTAACTTCCCTTTATTGCAAAGGCTGGTGTTCAAGGTAATCTTAAAAGAGCATGGAAGTGTTTGACGGTTGTTTAGACTTGCAAAGTCCTCTGATGGAATTTTTCAAATGGCAGTTAAGTGACAGCTTGGAAGTAGATGTTGAGAGCATCTCAGCAGATTTCCCCCCCGGGAGAAAAATGAAAATAGGTGATGTGAGGCCTAACTAAATATTTTCAAAGTGATATGCATGTGCCTGATCCTGTGAGGTGCTGAACAGCCTCAACTCCCACTGAGCTCAGTGAGAGAGTTGTACACTCAGCACCTTGCAGGTTTAGTATCTAGGAGCATGGTAGTATTAATGCTAGTCAGTGAAAGACTAGGGAACAGCACTTGGGACTATGAGCACTTGGGACTAAGAGATCTATGGTCTCAGTCCTGCGATTGTTGCTCTAAACTTTGCCTCTCCGAGGGCAGTGGTAGCGCCTTGAAATTTCACACTATTTCTTCGTAGCCTTCTTTGTTTTTTTTCTTTATTTTGTTAAAATTTATTTTGATTTCTTCAAAGTTTTGCAAATCCAAAAACTGTGAAAACCCTATTCATGTATTTCCCCAGGCTTTCAGCTAGTTGAAAGCAACAAAGGTCCCTTCATTTACATGCACAGGATTTACAGAACATGTGTTTTGGGAGTGAGGGAGAATTGGAGGGTTCTGCAATTAGGAAGATTCTAGACACAGAGTCTGATGCTGTTAGAGCCATAATTGCCACAGAGAATGCTGGAAATCGGAACAGCAGGGGAATGTTGTATTTTGATGTGGCTTCAATGGATTGAGTGGATCCATTTCTCTAGTGCTAATAATAATAGTGATGATGATGATGAAAGGGGGGACAGATCCTCAGCTGGTATAAATCCATGTAGCACCACTGATTTCAATTAAAGTCCACCAATTTAACCAGCTGAGGATCTAGCCCCACATACGTGCCAACCAGTGGAGCATATTGTATGAGAACAAAAGCAAGTGAATTCAAAGGGATCAGGAGTATTTTGATATGGAATTCTGTAATTGATTTCTCACTTTCAATTATTTACCAATTTGTATATTTAAGCTTCATATGCAGCATTGCTCAAATGGATATTTTGGTTTTAATGTCCAAAATTAAATCCTGAACCTACAAATAGGACTGTGTTCTACACTAGAATACTTGTTAGAGCAAGGCAAGCTGAGTTTGCTTTAATAGTTAGAAATTCAGCAGAGTTATTAGATCACTTATTTCACACTACAGAGGTAGTATGGATACGTGCATCACTGCTTTAATTGTCACTGATTGGGTGACCGATGATATGGGATGGCCAAGTGATTGACTTCATGTTTGCATGCATTGAAGTCAGGCAATAGATAACTATGAAGACTGACAGCATTTTCAAGGCAATAGGCATAACATATACTAATGTGGTATTAAAAATGGTAAAAATGTCAGTGTCTTGGGAGGAACAATTTTCTATTTGTCTTATAAACTCAAAGTTCCAAGGTCTGAGTTTCAGTTGAGATTGATGGAGCATTACTAATTTTCACAGCAGCTCTACTTGTCGTCCCCTCGCAATACCACTATGCTACATGGTTAGTTATGAGAAGCCAATGGCAGCTACAGATGGCTGGGGCACATGAGTTATGAGGAGAGGCTGAGGGAACTGGGCTTATTTAGTCTGCAAAAGAGAAGAGTGAAGGGGGATTTGATAGCAGCCTTCAACTACCTGAAAAGGGGTTTCAAAGAGGAGCCTGGCTGTTCTCAGTGGTGGCAGATGACAGAACAAGGAGCAACAGTCTCAAGTTGCAGTGGGGGAGATCTAGGTTGGATATTAGGAAAAATTATTTCACTAGGAGGGTGGTGAAGAAGTGGAATGGGTTACCATCCTTAAGAATCTCCATCCTTAGAGGTTTTTAAGGCCCGACTTGACAAAGCTCTGGCTAGGATGATTTAGTTGGAGTTGGTCCTGTTTTGAGCAGGGGGTTGCACTAGATGTCCTCCTTAGGTCTCTTCCAACTCTAATCTTCTATGATCTACATAGGATTAAAGTAGGCTTAGTGCAAAATTCCGTGGGTGTCAGTCATCTGTCCATGTAACAAAATTCAGTTTCAAGGATAGTATTGTTCTGGAAGATTCTTCTCCTCTAGTGGAAGAAAGCTTAAAGCAGGTTTTTTCTGTAACTGTACAATAGCTCATAAATCTGAAAAATGGATGACATGTCAATAGTAATGTCAGTTGGTCACTGACTTAGGGTTAGAGTTAAAGGCAAAAAGAATAGGCCTGTGGCAAGAACTGTGTGGGACCTGAATCAGAATACTTGGGATTCACATGCATTCTTGTGTCTCAGGAAGAATGAAGCTATAAGTTATCAGGAGTGCAACTCACAAAGCTGTTAATAACCTCAAGATGCTAGCTGCTGATGCCTGAAGTCAGTTATCACATGACAAAGATTGTTACACTGGAGAAGCCTTGCAGAATTGGCACACTTTGTCTTTTAGCAGACTGTGAATTCCCAGTGTCACCAAATATCTTTAATATACAGTCTTATTTTACTGTTTCTTTCCGATGTCTTTCTTGGCATTTGCAGGAAAAAGAGAGGCTAAAGACTGATGGATACTTGTGAATACACCTCAGAAATTTAACTTGCTAATGGTTGTATTCAAACGGAGAGAGCTGCCATTTTGTTTAATTGCTCATTTGACAAGTAGTATCTCCAGTCAGGACTTTGAATTGTCCCAATCAATGTCAACTGCTGCTATGACATCATTACAGCTTTCCTCCTGGCAGTTCTTCAGTGTCATTATTCGAGCTATTTGGAGGTAGATAAACTTATCAAAAAATTGGACTTCTCTGAGAATCCTTATATGCCTGAAAAAATGATCAAAGAAATTTAGACAGATTGTGGAGCTCTTGTGGGGAGTCGGGAAATCCAGAAAGAATAACAGACACAGAATAATTGGGAAGGTGAGATGAATAATAATAGTACCTCAGTCTGCGATCTAGTCAGATCTCACTGCAGGGAGCTAAGCAGGGTGTGACTTAGTACCCTGCAAGGGATTGTTCTTAGGTGCTGCTGCACATAGTTTTGGTGTAGTAAAGTGGTCATCAAGGGGTTAACTGGGTTACTCAAAATATTATCAGTTAGCTCTCCCTTATTTCCTGTTCAATCAGGGAGTATTTTCCCCCACAGAGACACTCTGTTATGTAGGTGAAGGAAGCAGCATGTTCCCAGCCTGCAGTACTGTAAGGATGATGTGTTTATTGTGCAATGAGTGGTCCCTTTACAAAAGTTGATGATTCAGTAGGGGGCACTCTTCCCTCGGGGGGGGGAAGAAAGGCAGGGGTGTGGAGTGGGGAAGCAGCGGGGGGGGGTATTAGTGGATTATAAATTGTTGTAACAAGCCATAAATCCAGTATCTCTATTCAGCCATGATTTTTAGTGTCTAGCAGTTATGAATTTAAGTTTCCAGGCTTATCTTTTGAAAATGTTGTACAGGGTTCCTCTGAGGCTGAGGACTGATAGGTCAGATATAGAGCGATTGCTTTGCGAAAAGTGTTCACCCACAGGTGACATGATGTTTTTGTCTTTTATCATTTCCTGTGCTACATTCCAGAATGTAGTGATTGTCGGTTTTCATGTTAATGGTCTACTTCATCTTGAGTGGTCCCTTGAAATGTTTAGCTACTTATACTGTTCCCCCTTGTACTTAGTTGTGACACTCTGAGTATGTTTCCCAGACCTGATGAAGAGCTCTGTGTAAGCTTGTCTCTTTCACCAACAGAAATTGGTCCAATACCTTGTGTCTCTAATATCCTGGGACCAACAGGGCTACAGCAACACTGCATATAACCACCTCAAATGGCCATTACAACAACTGGGGATGGCCAACCACAGAAAAATCCCAGATACACCTTTATGCTGGAACCTTGGTATCAGGGTGATTTTGGAACCATGCTGTGGTGGCCCTCAGGAAGAGAGATCTCTCTGGATTCACTGAGGGCTGTTTTGCACCAGTAGGTTGGTGCAAAGTGGCCAGATGCATTCTAGGATTAGGGTCTCTGATTTTAACCTCTTTTGAATTGGCATTTTTATCTTGCTGTTTTGTCTTCTAATAAAGGCACTATCAAAAATACAAATCATAACCATTTCAAAAATGTTGGCTTAAGGGAACTCTCTTCCCTCTGACTCATCTTTTTTTTTTCTGCGACATTAAAAATCATAATGCAGCTAGAGAGCTGAAGAAACCAATAAATCCAAAAGATGTTAAATTCTAGAGTTTATATAATTAGAAACAGTTTTAACTTTTAAGAGCTGGATATCTTCATTACTTAGATATCATCTAATTTACATTCTTCCCTTTTTGAGAAAAAAGCCTCCTTTTTTAAATTTATTTTTTATTTTATTTATAGGAAAATTAGAACCTTTGAGCTTAGCCAAATCCTGTTTTTTCAACAGATTCACTTGCATCTGCGATTTTCTCTTTTATAAAGTGTATATTATTCAAGCATGCAGTCTGCAATGCTGTTATTTACCTGATAATCTGCCTCTGGAACTGAATGCTGTCAGTACTGACTATGCTTCCTTTGAATACTTATCTTCACTCATCTATTTTGATGGACAACACAACTCTTTATAATCTCCTCCATTAAATCCTACACTTATCTCAGATGGTTTTGATTTTCTTGCTGCCTTCAGGCTCTCACTAGAAGAGCCTAGCAAAGAATGCTATAAAGAGTGTAACTGCATGATTAATATCTTAATATGGATCATAAATAAACAACCTGCCTTTGCATTCTGTTTCATGGAAATCTGTGCAATGCAAACATCACAAATGGGTTTTTCAGGGTCTGCACACCTAGGGTCAGATCTTAAACTAGTGTAAATTATCATCATGCTATTGAGTTCAGTGGCACTACAAGTATTTACACAAACCGAGAATCTGACCTCTTATATTTCCTTTTGTCCTGCGGAGGAAGTTGCAGGTTTTTAGTTCATATTTACAGATTATATTAGGAGAAATATTTTGTATTTATAAAATCTTTTCGCTTGATTAGTAATATTCTCTTTCTGTCAATCTTCAAGATTTTGGTATTGTACATCAATATTTTATGTCTTATCAGAGTTGGTGAAAGATAATTGATTTCCAGTGAATACTGATAAATGAAGAAGCCTTTTTTTCCTGTTTGCAGGTTGTTAGTAAGCTGATCTTGATGTCTGTGAATATATTCATAAATATTCCCTGAGTAGTTTATATAGACAACTTGCAGCCTCTGGGATGTTTGCAAACTGTTTTACATTGAGGATTCACTGTTCACATTGTTGTTTGTGATGTATAATTGGTCACAGAGTATTTTTTTACACCCTATCTGGATGATTGAAACTTTTAAAACAGAAGAATAATGGATAACCAGTGGCAAATTGAGATGTATTTGTTATATTTTAATTTATGTCTGGGATTTGCAAATCCCAAAAGGAATTGAAATTCATTTAAAGTTGGATACCTAGTTCTCTTTACGCTGCTTTGAAAAGTCCAGTCTGTAGAGTGCTGTCATCATAAGACCTCAGTCAGGATCAGGGCCCCGCTATATGAATGCATAGGAAGATGCATTCCTTACCCCAAATTGCTTACAACCTAAGTAAAGACCAGACAAGAGAGCATGACAAACAATAGGAGAGAGGATGTGATTCAGTTATAGAGCTGGCTTGGTAACATAGGGCTAGCCATATGCACAACCTGATGGCTCTAAATTTTCTAATCATTTTTTTAAATTATAATTTTAGTGGGAGATTTTCAAGTCTACTTAAGGGAGTTAGGAACCCAAGTCCCAGTGAAAGTCAATATCATAAACTCCAAAATCCCTGATTCACTTTTAAAACAAATTCTCTTTGAAGAATTTCCTTCTTACCCAGGACTTCCAGTACTCTGTTAAATTCTTAGAAAAAATGACCAAAAGTACCTAATATTTGATCATTTGTTTTGTATTTTCCCCTACTATACAGGTTGTCTGAAACTGCCCGTTACCTATTACTAGTTCCTATTTAAAATATAAATTAGCCCACCATTCCCTTAGACTCAATGGGCCCCCTTTCTCTCCATTAGCTATTTCCACGCTGTCCCAGCCTCATCTAGGACTTGGGAGGCTTTGATGCTTCTCCGTTCTGCTGGTGTCGAGTGGGCCCCTACAGTGTCAGGTGCAAGAATACAGAAGGTCCAATAATCAGTTATGGAACAGACATTGATCTTACTGCAGACCCTGGGGCTGTGAAGGTGCCACCAGAGCCTCTTCCAAGAGCTCATCTTCCAGCCCCGTTTTTTTTTAAAGTTCAGAGTCTGGAGCTCCAGACTACAGATGGACAAATAACAAAAAATTGAAGAGAAGTTTGGGGTCCTGTCAAAACCCAAAATTCTGAAAAATTTCAGTGAATTAGAAAAAGTTGAACAAAATATTTAGTTTCTGGGCATTTCTTAAATAAAAAGCAAAAAGAATAAAGGGCTAGATTCACAAAATGCCTGGTGTTTCCACTGCTCTTATAAGCTTTATCCCAGTGGTTGGAGCACCCTCCTGTGATGTGAGAGATATGGTCTCAATTCCCTCCTCTACTTGATGTGGAATAGGGACTTTGGATTTCCTGCCTTTCAGGTGAGTGCCTTAGCCACTAGGCCAGAGGTTCTCAACCTGTGGTCTGCGGTCCACCAGTGGTCTGCGAGCTCCATTCAGGTGGTCTGCAGATAGTTCCCCGTAAGGTGCACGCCTGGGCGGCCACACACAAGAGAATGAAGGGCCACTCACCTAATTAGTGGAGCCTCGCAGGGGTGGCTCCACTAATTAGGTGCTTGGACCCTGGAGAAGATGCACATGTAAGGTGAGGTGATGCCCTTGGGGGGAATAGGCAGTAAGTGGGAGGGGGCAGTGGGGTGAGAAAAGGAGGTGGGGGGAATTTGGGATTTGCAGGGCTGCGGTGGCCAGAGAAAGAGGCGACTTTCCCCAGCTCCAGGGCTGTGGCTGCCAGGGAGAGATGGCACTCCTTCCCAGCCTCAGGTCTGTGGCTGCTGTGTGGGGGAGAGACCTCCCCACCTTCCCAGCCCCAGCTCGGGGGTTGCTGCGGCGGGGAAGAGAGGGGTCATCCATCACATTAGAAAGGTAAGACTACTGATATTAAAATATGAGTTGTGTGCTTTTTTTTATAGAACAAAAAACATTAATTATTTTATTTTTTCTATATAGCGCTTTTATCCAAAGCGCTTTACAATAGTTTAGCTAATGGTACAAACAACACTTGGAAAGATCATTAAGTGGTCTGCCAAGACCCTCAGCAATTTTCCAGTGGTCCGTGGAAAAAAAAAGTTTGAGAACCACTGCACTAGGCTATATTAAGTAGTCTGGGTTGGGATGCGTCTCAGTCTCTCCTGCTGAAGCTATTCCACTTTGTACAAAATATGTGAATAGTAATTGGGCAAGTGAGAATAGCTCTATAGGGGGACTTATCTTGGAGTTGGGAGACCCAAGTCCCTGCTTCAATGACTAATTATTTTATGTACAGTTTTAAGAGCTTCAAGAGGAAAGATTGAGAGAGATCTATCGCCCTATATGCTAGTGGTTAGGGCACTGTACTGCATTGTAGAAGAATCAAATTCAAGTCCCTTCTCCATATCAGGCAGAGGAGGAATTTGAATCTGAAGCTCCCCCAATCCTAGATGAGTGCTGTAAGCACTGGGATGAAATATACAACCGAGGCACTTCCTTCTCTGGCTGTTTTGTGAATAGTGCCTAAATCCTTCTGTGAATCCAGCCAGAAAAAACGGTTTGGCACAAACTACCAGACAAATCTGTGTCAAATTTGCAAATAGTTTTGGGTCTACCAAACTGCATTTTTCAGCAAATAGGTGTGTTGAGCTGGGACAGCTCGTGACACAATCCGGCCTCTGAGGTTCCATTGTAATCCCCATTAACTGCAATACAGCTCATCCCCATAATCCCAAACAAGTGGAGAAAATTAGATACCCAAACTGACGTACAAATGGTATGAAATAGGCCCAAAGATTTCTTTAGTTTGTCTGATTAATTTCAGTTTACTTCTTCTAAAAAATTGCACCCTTTCTACTCTGCCATTATCTGAATTCTGACAGCTCATTCTTCATTGCCTTTCTTTAGTTTCCCTGCTGATTATAAGATTTTGGACTCTGTTATTCTGGTTAACCACAATGAAAACTTTGCTGTTTGGCTCCTTTTCAAAAATGAGGTGTTGAGCTAAAATTCAATGCCCCTTCCCCCAATTCACTTAATTAGGCTGTCCTCCTCTAACTAGATTTCTCTCTCTTGTCTCCTTGATATTCAGATCGTCTCAGAGCATGCAAGTCCCATGATAGCTGATTATTATAACTGAAGCAGAAAAACTCTGAATAAAAGATACATTATCAATTAAGGAGATATCACATGGTTTTTAATAGACTGCCCAAGATCTCTAGTTTGCTTTAATTGCCTTAAGATAAAAGAGTTCTGCATATTTTCAGAGTTGGTTACTACCCTTCTGTTTCACCCAGCTAGAGCGTAACAGGAGAGTACTGTTGAAGAGAATACATCTGGTAATAGTATTAGTTGCAACACTGTGATATTTAAGACCCAGTTCTGCACAGAGGATCATGCAGACCTGTGCTGAAAAAGTGTAAGTTCAGTCTGTCACCCACATATCGATTTTCAGGAAAGCATTCCTATGACACTCTGTACCCCAAAGCAACACCCTGGCACCCCCATATTCACCATGGTGATGTAATTATGATGTGTTTTGTACAAAGTATGCCATGTAAGGTATGATTTTAAATGTCTTTAATTAATATTAATATCCTGTTGGATTGTATACGCTATCATTGTATGGGAAGTTATGAAGTTTTGCTATGTGTGTGTTACTGAAATACATTGTAAAGTTGGAAACACCCACAACCAGCCTTTCAGGTACAACATGGAGAAACCAGACAGTGTTGATGGCCCATTAAGGGGAATCCATTCTACTAAGGACTATCACAGAATTTGTATACAGTGAAGGCTTCTGAGAAGGAGCATGTAGGCAATGGAGACTGGTCACAAGCATAGATGTTTCCAGCAAGCTGGAAGGAACTATAAAAGAGGGGAAGTGACATCATCATTTGGTCTTATTTCCCCCCACAACTCAACACCTGGAAACATAGGTGCCGACTCCGTGGATTCTCCAGGACTGGAGCACTCCCAGGAAAAAAAAATGTGGGTGTTCAGCACCCACCAGCAGCCCCGTGGATCAGCTTCTCCTCCTCCCTCCCAGCGATGTGCAGAAGGTGCTGTGGGGGTAGGGGGATAAGTGGGGGCAGGACCTGGGGTGGAGCAGGGTGGAGCACACACACATCCCCCCCCCCCCCCCAGGAACTAGGGAAGTTGGAGCCTTTTCCTGTAAACCCATCTGGAGGAAAAGAACTGAACTGGAAAGGTGGTCCCAGGCTAGAAAGGAGAATCCCAGCCTGTGTATTAAGGAACAATACCATCAGGATGAGAGACTGCTTGATTCAAATCTGTCTAGTTTATAGAACTCAGATTCCAGTTTTACTTTTATTTCTTAGGTAATCAGCTTTGATCTGTATGCTTACTACATAAAATCTATCTTTCTGTAGTTAACAAATCTGTTTTATATTTTATCTAAAATGGTGTATTGCTTGAAGTGCTTGGGGAATCTGTTCGGTGTACAAAAGCTGGTGCACACCCACTATCCTTTGTAGAAGTGGTGGACTGGGTAATAAACTTACACTGGTCAGACTTCTGACCAGGGCAAGATGGTACAGCTCTAGGGTTCCTAGGCTGGGGAGCTGGGGGAATTGGCTGGAGCCTCTCTAGTGTTAGTTCATGAGGGCTGGGAGAATCTTTCATGTAACTCAGCTGGGTGTGTCCCTACCTGTGGATGGCTGTGTAAATGCAGGACCTGGAGAGGTTTGCAGCTTATCACAGCATCACAGTGTAAGAGGGAGCCCAGTCAGAGGACTCAGTGGTACCCAAGTATCCAGGTTGCATCCGGGGGAACCCATCACAATCCCTTTCTAGGAAAATAAGTCAATATATAGATAAGTCCCAGTGATGTTAAAGGGACTTATGCATGTGCTGAAGGGATTTCTTGATTAGGGATGGACATAAACATAAGCTTAAGTGCTTTCCTGTTTCAGGGCCCTGTGTTCCTGCTTGTGCCTGGGAGAAGTTAAATCTACTCCAGTCCTCTTTGCCCCCCATTTTGGAGCCCTATTCCACAGGGGGAATTAACAGTGACCCACTGCCCACAGAGTTCAGGGAGTGCTGTTCAGTCCATGTACAAGCATACAACAGGTGGGAGAGCTTCTTTCTCACTTCTCTGTTGGTGTGTGATTGTGTAGGGGGTACATGTAGTCTAGCACAAGGAATTTGTGTAATTGAACAAGATGGATCATGGAGCCGGTGATATATCCTCTTTTCTAGAGCAAATTACTTAATTCTTCCATGTAAGTTACCTTGCTCTCAGACAACTCAGAGGGTACTAATGAAAAACTGAGTTCATTCAACATTCTTATTTTATTATTGCTGAATCTGTTGTTTATATGCTAGATAATTTAAGGTTAATGTGTAAATTGCTTAGATATGTTAGCCTATTTATCCCTTTCCTTAGCGTTCCACCCCAGAGGTAGCAGCGTTTCACTGATGCACAGATAAAGTGATTCCTATGTAGTATGTTCTCTACCAGTAACGCTGAATAAGTAAGAAGCTCTTGTGGTCAAACAAAGCCAGAACTGTAGAAAATTCATTGAATAGTATAAGACATATTTGCTTGGCCAGGTTCTTAATTTTGTTTGTTTGTTTTAATAGGGGCTGTTATATTCTGTTGACTCTGTTTTCATTTGTTTATGTGAGGTGCTTCAGTGTCTTGGGGACTGGAACCCACACACATTTCTTAATTAGTTTATTTATAAAGGGTTTTGATTTATTCTGATGAAAGTTGGTACTACGCCTCCACTATTCATTTGTTTCTTCAGCACAGGGAAATTGGCATTTAGGGACTGATCCAAAGCCCACTGAAGTCACTAGAAAGGCTTCCACTGACTTCAATGGTCTTGGTATCAGGCCCTAACAGTAAAATGATTCTCAAAAGAAAAGTCTTCCCTGGATCCAGAGGGTTTAATCAGAGAACTGTTTGAGAAGTTGCTTTTATCAAATATTTAGAGTTTCATGGTTGTGTTTTCAGACAAGATGTGGCTTAAAATGTCACATTTCAACCAGAATTTTGATCACAGTGCGACACTATACCAGTATTTTGTGGATGACAGATGATTCATCTTCTGTATTTTGTTAGCACTTATGCATCTATTCTTGAATGCAGCATTTGACATTATTGATTGCAGCAGATTAGGCTGTTATGTAGCAGTTGGAATCATGCCATGTTATTTTAAAATATATATTAAATTAATTGAAGTTGGCAGGTTTCCAAACCTCTAAAATAGCTTTTGCATTTTGCTTTTGTTTGTAAGTCATACATGATAGATAATAATATCTGGAAGTTAGGATTTCATGTGGTTGAAAGCTTATTGGAACAATAGACATGATCGGGCTGCTGTCCTAAATGATTATAGTTTTGATAATTTTTTAATATTCCTTTGAATACTCTCACACCTGTGAAGCTAGTCTGAAATCAGAGGTCAAATCCTGAAATCTCCTCTGGTTTTACCTAGTTCTTAGGCAAAACTCTAATCGAAGATACTTTTACCCAGACTAAAAACTGATTAAGGACCCCAGGAAAGGTCTATTTTTAGTAACTGTGCAAAATTATATTCGTAGTTGAATTTCTAGCATTAGAGCAAGTCAAAAACCTTTACTCAGAAGAGTTTTCTGCTTGAAAACACAATTTTGTCAAAAATGAAATATTTTGAAATATCAGTTTTTTTTCAACAGAAAAATGTAAAAATGAATCATTGACATTCCTGTTTCTTTTCACTAATGCCAAAATATTTCATTTGACTATCATTTTGACTCACTTTTAGCTTTAATATTAAAAATATGTAATATTCTACACTATAATGCTTTTGTATATATGATAAATTATAATTAGAGCAGGTTGGAAAAAGTGACTTTTTTTCCATTGAAAAATGCTGTGTATATGAAAATGTAATGAAAATTCAGACTCATGCTAGCATAACCAGTAGCCTGGTGGTTAGGGCACTCACCTGGGGACCCAGGTTCAAATCCCTGCTCCAAATCAAAGAAAAAAGGGTTTTAAACCTGTCTCCCACATCCCCAGTGAATGCCTTAAAGCAGTGGTTCTCAAAGCCGGTCCGCCGCTTGTTCAGGGAAAACCCCTGGCGGGCCGGGCCGGTTTGTTTACCTGCTGCGTCCGCAAGTTCGGCCGATCGCGGCTCCCACTGGCCTCAGTTCATCGCTCCAGGCCAATGGGAGCTGCAGGAAGGGCGGCCAGCACATCCCTCGGCCCGTGCCACGTCCTGCAGCCCCCATTTGAGAACCACTGCCTTAAAACCCAGGCTAATGGTTATTCTGGGGTGGGTCTCTAACTCAGCCGCTCTTCTGCATCTTCATGGGGAAAAAAAATCAAAAGGTTTTGTTTTATTCCAATGTGGAAACCAGAAAACAAATTTCAAAAACTCAGAACTTTTTGCAAAAGTTTCTAAGGCTATAAAGTAGGGCTCAGCAACCTTTGGCATGCAGTCCACCAGGTAAGCCCCGTGGCCTGCCAAAGGTTGCCAATCCCTGCTATAAATTGAAGTTATCAGCAGATATATTCTGATTTACTCGGATTCAGTTTCAATATCCATCAGGCCCCTGTATAGGAAGACCATAGCACACAGCTACTAGAGATTGCTTTTCCATTTTTGAATCTTTTCTAATTTGGAAGTTACCTCCATTTCAAACAATGTCAAATGGAACAATTTTTCATTTTTTTCCAAATAGTTTTGTTAAATAATTTTCTGAAAAAAAAAAATCAGATATTCAAAATTTCTTTTTCCCTCTAGCCCTGCTTTGTTTAGTTTTTGCCAGTAAATGTAACCAAATGAGTAATGTCTAGATTCTTTTCCAATATTTTATTTTTTGCTTTTGCTTTTCCTCCCCCCACCATTGCTATTCTGTAATTTTTCAAAACTTCTCTAACTTTTTAAAGGTTACAGAGTGGTAAGAAAAAGAGTACAGGAAGAAAAGAAAAAAGTGGTGGGAAAACCTTTAGACAACATTAATTCTGTTACATTCAGTGACAAAAAGGTGTGTGTGGGCAGAATAGAGCAAAGGGGGAAAACAAACATTCAGAATTTTGAAAATTATTCAGTTTCCAAAAAACAAAAAAATTAAAATATCAGCTTGAAATAGAATGAGTATTTCACTTCAATTCAAAATTTTCCCTAGAAAAAAATAAAATACATTCAAAATATTTTTGATAAAACCCAGTTTTTGGCCAGGAAAATATCAACATAGGAACTGCCACTGAGTATTAAAGCAGCGGCCCCTCTAGTTTCCAAAAGTAGTCAGAACCAGATGCTTCGGAAGAAGGTGTAACAACCCAGCAAAAAAATTTCACCAAGTCTATTCACTACAGAGCCCTATGATTTGTTGCGCTATAGAGACCACGTAATTTGTGAGATCTGTATATGATGTAAAGTCGTATACCCATAGGTCTTTCTATCTCTTAGGGTACATTGCAGATCATTCATGAGCAATGTGTTGTATTTGATGTTCAAAATTCAAGCTGTGATTGGTCACTTAAGTGCCATGGTATGACTCTTTTCCTTGGCTAGATTACTTTAACTGCCAGATTCAGGTGATTGATCTGAAAGCTCAAGGAACCCAAATGTAAAATGTAACTTTTGGTGCATATTTTCTCATTCACTTAAAATTGGGTATTTTCTGCAAATGTTCTTGCCAATAAAGTGTTTTGCTAGAACATTCATAGAAAACACACACACACACACACACACACACACAGGTCCTGAACAGAGTTGAAGTGAGTTCTATTGTTGTCCATGATGCCAGTTCTACTGGGAATAGGGAACAGAGAAGAGGGACACTTCTGCACTAGTAAATTGGGCATGAGTCTATAGTACACTCCACAGTTGGACCTGGCCTTGTGGAAACCCATGCTTGTCCACACTGCATTGTAAATGGATTTGAGTCTCACAACTATGCTAAAGTGCCCTTACTGCATTACACAGACCTTCTGACTCAGGTCTGCAGCTTGACTTGCATCCACAGTGCAAAATGTGCAAACAAGGAACTTGGGCTCTGACTCATCCCCAGTAGGTTCTAGGCCCTGGGTCCTGTGTGCTTCCTGACCCAAGTCAGACTGATTTGTGTTTGGATAGAAGGGCAACTAGGTGCCTAAATACCTTTTTAGGATCTGGATGGACCTGTGATTTAAATGGACCTACTCATGTACTTAAAGTTAAGCATATGCTTATATGCTTGGTTGGACCAGGGTAAGAATGCTGAGCATCTGTAGGATCAAGCCCTGTTTAGCAACTTATCTCATTGGTAACTGAGCACTGTACCTATGGTCACTAATAGAAACACAGACCAGGATGGTAGTGACTATTAATTAAGTCACCAGAAGCCTCTGTTAGGCTTTAGCAATGTAACAAGCTTTGGGTGCAAAGTGTTATGTTGTTACAGCCTGTATTTTTAGCCCGGTAGCACAAGCCTGAGATGGTTGACCTGGCTTCTGAGACTCACTGCTGTGGGCTATTTTTTCTATATAGATGTACCCTTAGGGGTCTGGTGTTGACAGCACACCTACAAAATAGGGTCAAACTAACATGAATTAGCATCCTTCTCACTTCCACACAGAAGCCAATAATTGAATGAACTGTAGCATAGAAATGGAACTTAAATTTCCAGGACTGTCAATCTGTTTGTTCTTCACAAGGACTTAATTCTCATTTCTTAAAACACACACACACAAAAACCCCTGCAAAAAATGAAACGAAATAAAATCTGGCCATCTAGTTTTTGTAAAGCACATTATACATGCACGTTGATCGGACGGTGGGTAATTTTTACTGAGTGGATTGTATCATTATAGATCAGCTTTCTCAGCATTTCTATTGAAAGCATCCAGCTTCAGATTTTAAGATCTTGGCTACAACAGTTTAAACTATGCTAAAAATTAGAAGATTAGTTATAAGACAAGTCATACATTTAGCATAAATTCTTGCTGGTTTGAGGGGAAATTATTCCAAGAACTTCCACAGTTCCAAATATTTTTCTTTTTAACTTCTTAACTAATTACTTGCTTATTCAATTTAATCAAGTTGCCAGATAGAAGAATTCGGCCTTAACTCTCAGTATGTTGCTGTAACTTTGGAGTCATGCCACTAAAGGTAATGGAGTGGCTCCACATTTACACAGATGTGCTTAGAGTATAATTTGGCGTCTTAATATAGACAGACATTAAACTAAAGACAATGCCCTAGCAAAGCACTTGGTATGTACTTAATTTTAAGCATATTTATATCCCATTGTCTTCCTCTTGACTTCAGTGGGACTTAAGCACATACTTAAAATGCTTTGCTGAACTGGGGTCTTAAACTCCATTGAGTTCACTTTGTTTCTTATTGTTTGGTATTTTGAATTTAAAGAATTCAGTGAATGAGCAATTTTATAACTGACTACAAGATGAGTAATTCTATCTTTAGTGGATTTTAGTTGTCTTCCAGTGAAATTATATTTTACATTGATATAGTTCTTTTCATCATGAAGGGTCACAAAATGTTTTTCAAACTAGATATATTGAAATGGAGCTGCATGTGGAGAGCAGCCAGGGAGGTAATTAGCACAGTGATCAGGAAGGTGACATATCACTATGTTGACCAACTAGGGTCAGCTGAGATGAACAATTCATCTGTCTTTGTTCTTAAGTTTAAAAAGTCCAAACTTATATTAACAAGAAGGGAGAAAAAGATCATTGTATTCCCTCTGCAGATCATTCATGAGCAATGTATTGTATTTGATGTTCAAAATTTAAATTGTGATAGGTCACTTAAATGACATGGTATGACTCTATCCCTTGACTAGATGACTCTAACTGCTAGATTCAGATGTCTGGTCTGAATGCTCAAGGAACCCAAATATAAAATTGAGATTTTGGTGAATATTTTCTCTTTCACTTAAAATTTGGTATTTTCAGAAAATGTTCTTGCCAATAAAGTATTTTGCTAGAACATCCATAGAAAAAACACACACAAGGGTTCTGAACAGAGTTGAAGTGAGTCCTATTGTTGTCCCTGATGCCAATTCCACTGGGAATAGGGAACAGAGAAGAGGGACTTCTGCACTGGTGAATTCTGCGCGAGTCCCCACATCATACCTGAGCAATGTTCCTGCACTCTGTGGTAGAGTTGGCCTGTGCCTCAACTTTAGAGTATGGACAGCCCAGAATGGTAGGAGACATTAGGACAAGACTGGCAATGTCAGAATCAGAAAGGCAGTGATGAAAGACTTAGTGTGAATAACCTACCTGGTCCTGACATGGGCTTTCTGAGGACAGGTAGTATTGAAAGATCCATATAGCAGCAAATTCTGTGGTCCTTCCCCTTAATCTGCCCCCAAGTTGTTGTGCAGGAAGCCCCTGTGGATCTGGGCACCATTCTGCATAGGCCCATGTACACACACTTACGCTACAAATCTTCCTAAACTCTGCAGCAGAACCTTACTGGTTCTGCTTCCAGTAGCCTTCATCACCTTCAGATAAAATCAAATCAGTAACACCTAGTAGGACTACCCAGAGTGTGCAAAGTTAAATATGTGCATAAATATTTGCAGGACCAGGACCCAAGTTTGTATTTTTCACTGTGCATATTTTTCTTTCCTTCTCGTTCCCCCCTCCTTTTGCCAAGCACACATACAGTCTCAGTCCCAACATAACATCTTCCTGTAGGCAAGAGTGTGAGGTGGAACTGCTTCAGCGCTATTCATAATAGCAGTTATAACACCACATCTAGAAGCAGAAATATGGAACTAAATTGGTTCTCCCACTTGAGGATCTATACTATCTTTAATTGCTTTTGCCTCAGGATATGCTGCAAGCTATAACCTCTAGGAAGGCCAACCTCAAGAAAACCATCTCCTTCCTAGACATTGTAGACAATGAATCACTGTTTGGATACAAAACACAAGAGTTTCTATAATGTTGGGTCTTAATTATTTTAGTGGAATTAGTATTCTGAAATTAGTTGTATAGAATGCTGCTGGCTGGTGTTCCTTTTTCTTCAATAAAACTGAAGTGCTGACTCAAATCTTACTATAAAATTTGAGTAACAATGGTCTGTGCCTATAACCTCGTAATAAGTAAACAAACAAAAAAACTGGCCAATACCTGAGCTTTTAAAAGTTTTCTTACTCATCCAGGTCAACAAAAGCTGCTAGAAAGTATGGTCTACAGTATTCTGTTTTTTGCATATTTGTTATCTAGTTACTTGTGAATGATAGTCCATGCCCTTAGCTCACCAGTGGAGTTTTCCACACTGCTGGAAAGAACATGCCAGAAATATTAAATGTATGTTAAGTATGACATTTTATTTGGGAAAAGCCTGTTGTTGCAAAATTAATTTGCTGATCGTTTTTTTTAATTGGTTCAGTCTTTACTTAAAAGAAGATGACAAATTTTACCATTATTTTCTGAATAATGTATTTGATGTGTAGTACTCAACTAGCTATTAAGATGGTTAAATGGTGCCAAAAGTATATGTCAAAAGATTATTCAACAAAAAACAGTTAAAATTTTTCTTCTAATAATATATGCAACAAATAGTATTCAACTACCTTTGCTGTTCTTACAAGGTCCGTGTTTTGAGACTGAAGACATACTTTGGCTCTATATGACTTCATAAACTGCCCAAAATATGAATGAACCTTTCTCTTTCTTTCCAAAAATTAATTGTTGGAATTATGGAAATTGATTTTATGAAGGAACTTTTACACTCATTAAATACTTAGATTTCCCTCCATTTTTTTAAAATTTATAATAACTTTATGCCAAATTGAAGTGAACAGCGGCCCACGCCACTTCCTGCAGCCCCCACTGGCCTGGAGCGGCGAACCGCAGCCAATGGGAGCCACGATCGGCTGAACCGGTGGACACGGCAGGTAAACAAACTGGCCCGGCCCGCCAGGGGCTTTTTCTGAACAAACGGCGGACCGACTTTGAGAACCACTGGGTTAGACACAACAAATCCTGCATCTTGGCTAGATGACCCTTGCAGTCCCTTCTAAGCCTGTGGTTCTATGATTCTGTGAACTGAATAAATAAGATTGTCTATCTTATCAGCAACCTTGTGGGAAAATGCAAACAGTTGTGGATATTTTCATCAGATTTTCAAATGCAAGTTCAAGCAGATATGTATGACCTGTGGTTGAATCTACATGCGTGTGTATTTGTACTTTAGGCATATAATCCAAACTTCACTAAAGGGAGAGGAAATCTTGCCATTGACTTCAGTAGGCTTCAAATCAGACCCTAGACTGACTATTCGGCCCTGATAAGTAGTTCAGCTATATTCTACGAAGCACCAAACGAACTCTTACATTTTGTCCTCTCACTGATTGTCATGTGCCAATGTGGAGTTTTGTGTGTACAGATCTTTATGAGCACAATTGTTGCACCTACATTACCCTAAATAAGGACAGCAGCATTGGGCCTGATTTGTGGCCTTAGCTCCATGTTGGAGTAGTATGCAGATGTACCTCCTTACTGGGAGCTCCCAGAAACATTTTGCCTCACTCATACACAATGCATGCCCATGCTCCACAAAGTGCACCTTTTACATGGTGAAGCAGCCACTCCCCTTCATCTAGGAGGCAGCTTTTCAGCTAGAGGGAGGCTGGGCAGGTCCATGGCCCTATGTAATATATCCTGTGTGCCCTCTGTATCCCTTCTGTAAAATGGGAAGAATAATTCCCTACCTTATAGGAGTGTAGCGAAGATCAAAACTAAGTGATTGTTACATGCTTAGTTAGCTCAGTGATGAGACTCATATACGTAAATAGAAGATGAGAACCCCTCTTTGCATTTTCTGTTGGTGTTATTGTAGGGCCTAGGATAATAGTCCTAAAAGAAGAGGAGGGTAATACTCCACTCCACCCCTGAACAGAAGCACATGGACTGAGAAGAGAGGCCTCTTGATGGTTGACTAAAATACTAAACAAACTTTAAGGTGTAAATTTTGATCTCCTAGATAGGGGGGTTTCTTTTATGCAGTCTGTTTTCTGGGTTCTCTTTGGTCATATTGAGTGGCTAATAACAGAACAGTAAAAAGTTGTGGAGTTGGAGAACATTTCATCATTGTTGATGGCAACACTGCTTTGCTGGGCACTGCTTCTGTCCTGTATACGTTTCCTCAGCACTACAAAGGCTTACCTTACTCTGTGCTGGCATACAGAGTTGCTCAGAGATTAATTGAAGAAAACATATAGGTTATGTATCTACTACATTAAGATTCTTATTGAAGCAGAAGGCGGGCTATGCTGGCCTATAGGGATGACTCAAAACTAGTCTCAGCAAGGTTTACTTGGGAATGAAAGAAAACTTCATTATATTGACTCTCCACATACTGCAAGGGGCCCACTAGACTTGTGTGCGGCTAAAGAGATCAAGGTGAGAGCACTCGAAGGAAGGCTTAGTGATCTGGGAGTTAACATGCAAGAAATATAGCATTAGTTTTCTTTCCTCCTCAATCCATACAGATTAAAGCTCATTGGTAATTTTCAACAAAATGTTTTTCATCAAAAATAGCCCTGTGTCGGTACTAAAACATCTTGTGGAAACACATCTGTTTTGATTAAACTTTCATTGGGAAGATTTCACAGCTCCAGGGTGGAATTCTAGTCAAAACAACTGAGAGAGAAAGACAGAACAGAATAGCCAATAGCTCACTGATTAGGCCACACTCACCTGGGATATGAGAGAAGTAGCTTCAAGCCCTTGCTCTACCTGATTCAGAGCAAGGACTTGAAACCTGGGTCTCCTACAGCCTCGGTATGTGTCCTGACCACTGGGCTAATGGATATTCATGTGGCATGCACATGCAGGTATGTTTTTCACAACTTTTTTTTTAATTATCTAGTTTTCATTCTGGTGAGTAATTAAACAAATTTTGAAACCTCAAATTTTTTTATGATCCCAAATTATCATTTTCTGGCCAGCCCTAACAGATCAAATCTCTAACCCCTAACACGCAGAGCTACCTGTGGGAGTCAGGGCTGGCTCTAACTTTTTTGCTGCCCCAAGCAGCAAAAAAAAGTGCCGCCCCGCCGTAACACCCCCCCCACCGAGTGCCACACCGCCGAAACCCCCCCCCTGCCAAGCGCTGCGCCGCCAAACAACCGCCACCCCCCGCCACGCTGCCGAAACCCCCACGCCCCCCGCCACGCTGCTGAACCCCCCCCCCCACGCAGACCGACCGCTGAGCTGCCAAACAGCGCCCGCGGAGCGCCGCGCCGCCGAACAGCCCCTGCCCCCCCACTGAGCTGCCGAACACCCCTGCCCCCCATAGACGCTGTTTCAGAGATCCCACGAGCGTCTCGCCGCACCACCGAACACCTCCACCCCCCGTGGAGTGCTGCACTGCTGAAGCCCCCCGTGTGAGCACCACCAAACACCCCCGCTGAGCGCTGCGCCGCCGAACACCCCCCGTGGAGCAATGCACTGCCAAACACCCCCTGCCAAGCGCCGCGCTGCCGAATCCCTCCCTGTGGAGCGCCGCACCGCCAGATACCCTCCGCCGAGCGCTGCGCCGCTGGAACCCCCTCCCCCCGCCAAGCGCCGCGCTGCCCCCCGCCACCCCAAGATTGGCTGACCCTTACCAGGTGCCGCCCCAAGCACGTGCTTGGTTGCCTGGTGCCTGGAGCCGGCCCTGGTGGGAGTGCATGGAGAAGTGTTATGCCAAAAATTTAGGCTGCATTTTTATTACATCTGTCACTGGAGTCATAAATTCTGAGATTGCCATTTTTTTTTACAAGTATCAGTAATATTTGACATTTTATATGTGTCTGAGTAGGTGGATTTGATAGCAAGCTGGGGACACTGCATTGCACTGAGAGCTGCCAAGATAAAAGCTGGACCGCATGGGAAGCCAAGAAAGCAGGAATTCTCATAATTAGGGCTAGTGGTTTGTCACGCAGTGAGGAGTCTGCAAAGTGCAGTTGCTCCTGCTGCTCTGAGAGTGGCTGAAGCAAGATAGCAGCTCTGACGAATATACAGACAGCAATGACCCTCCTGCACTCCTGCTGCTGTGGGGCTGAAATGGCTGGCATGAGGATAGTGGTTGTAAAGTGGCTTTAAATTATCAAATGTTATTTTTGTTGCAGATGAAGGAACTTCTTGGCAATGTGGCCATTGGCATTTGATATTTTGTATTGTGAATGCATGACTTTAGCTGCCTTTTCCATGACCAGCCTGTGTGTGTTTTCCATATAATTTACCATGACAAGTCATTACAACAGACACATTGTTACCTGCACAATTTATGACTCTACCCTCCGTTGTGCATACTCGGGGTGTAATATAGGGCTCCCACTCCTACCCATCCTTGTGGGTAAACAGGGCATAATGGACCCAACTATACCCTTCTGTGGGTTCAGGGCTCTATCCCTCCATGGGCTCAGGGCTAACACCAATTCCTGGGGGGTTCAGAGGTCTACAGGTCTGTGAGGCCTTTTCCCAGTGAAAGAGCCTTCACACAGTGAATATCCTTAGACATTTATTAACAGTTAGCAACAAAGCAACAGAATACACATTCCAAGCATCTTATGCTCACCACTCCCAATAAAACAAATGGATGTCTTCCGATGGCCAGTCAGAGTCGTGTCATCCGGGCTCCGGCTTCTCCACAGTCTGGTCATGCAGGGGTTAAAAAGTCCTCACAGCTTTGGTCTTGACCTATATCCCAGAGTTAAGTTCCAATGAGCTTGTTTTCTGACCCTCGTTATATAGTTAAAATGAGAATTTCTCTTATCTATGCCTTAACCATCTATGTTAATCTATGTTTGTATTTAAAACATAGCTATACAAAATAATTAAAAATAAAACACTAACCAATCATTTTCACTATACAGGGGTTCACATGCCTAAAACCGCCTAATCATTAGCTTTTATATTTTTCAAAGTTAGTAAAAACTTCTCAAGGTCCACTTATCTTTGTGCTTCCTTAGTGGGATACACTTGCAACAGCAAAACCTCATACTTTATTAGCAGAAACTCAAGGTTAGTTTGTCCATTCTCATGACTTTGTGACTATATATCTATCCCTATTAGTAATGCTGCAGCTGATACTTTCCTATCTGTCTGCCTATGCCAAGGCTGAATTCCCGACTCTATAGTTTTGTTTCCAGCTTATGGTGGGTGAGCATACAAGATGGCTGCTGGTTACTAAGTCCATACACAAGATAGCTGTGAGTCAAGTCAAGTCCAGGCCTCTCGTAACAACATAAATAGGCAAATGGCAAAAAAGGGCTTCATTCCCATATTGTATCAGGAGAGATCCTCTGTGTGTGTGTGTGTGTGTGTATATATATATATATATATATAAAATTATTCAAAATTCACAACCAGATAAAATAAGACACATTCATTACACCCTTTCACCAGACGCAGATCTGAAGTGATCAACATGGTGTTAATTGTAGCCCTTGTTTTCCCTTCACCTTGTGTGTTATCACTGCAAACGTTCTCTGTAAAATTGAGTTCTGATCCTGGAAATAGTTCCATATAGGAATGGTTGCCCATCCATGCCAGGCTCATTGCAGGACTGGGGCCTTAGATTGAAAATCCTCTGGGTCATGGTCTGACTCTCTTCTAGATTCTGTAAAGTGCTTAGCACTTTTTATGTACCACATAAATAAATGATTAATAATAAGATGAATTAGTTTCCTTGAAAATGCAAACCAATAGTAGAAGTCTCAGTACATGACAAAAAAGAGTATGGGGGGGGGAGAGAATCAAACTGACAAAATAAAATAGACCCCCTGCTCCCCTCTGTTTTGCAGGAGGAATTGAAGTAACAGCTCAGTCCAAAGAGCAGCACAAGTGAGAAGTCCTGGTTCTCCGACATGGCTCCCCTCCAAGAAGGCATTTAGTTGGGTTGCTATGAGTTTGGAAGAGGTGTGCTAGAACAGGAGTGGCATTGAAGGAAGACCCCGGGGAGCAATGCTATTTACAGCTTGCTCCCCAAGTAACTATTAGATTTCCACTTTGAAATTCACCATAGGAGATAAACATTGGTCAAATGGATGTAAGGGAGTCCACGTTAATATGACTTATGTGCAGAGGAGGCAGAAAAAAGTGTAAGATAAAATAGCTCCTACCATATTTCTGGTGCTTCAGTAACAACAACTTGGACTCCTTACACATAGATAGAATGTATGTAAATAGGTTCCAGGGGTTCAACATGGTGTATGTTAGCCCCTCTTACAGTAAGAGTATCTTACATTACTTGCACATTACTTCTGAACTTGGCCTTCTGATTCTAGAAGTGAGGAATCAAAATCAATCACACACATGCAATCAGATAAGCTGACAGCATTTTATAACTTACAATTGGCTCTCTTTTTTTCAGTACATAATCTACTAGTGGCTATCATGTTCTCTAGAAAATGAAAATCTGCCACTTACATAATGTCAGGGTTTAGCAACACCCACCTGAAGAATGAAGTCAACCCTTACCCATATTTTTGCAAACCTTAGAAGAGGCACCCACAGCTGAAGAAAATACTTCCAAAGCCAAGACAAAGGAAAGACAAAGAGCAGAGTTAAAGGGAGAGATGTACAAAATTGGCAGAATATATGTGCCCAGGAGAAGACAAATGTATAGGTCCCATTTTCACAATCACCTCCTTCTATACCTATAGATATTCTACATTCTGTCTAGGCTTTTCATGATTGTTTTGTTAAACAACTGCTGACAGGACTATTAACGTGAGCCAAATGCTGCTTACACTCCTACACACGCATGCAGTCCAAGTCACAATCTAGCCCTATGCAATTTATAAAACTCTGTTATTAACTGCCAACAAAGTGTCTGTTTTTTTGTTATAATGTGGCTATTGCTCTCATCTGATGAAAAACAGACATTCTGCACTGTTTTCAGAAAGTCGTGTCAACTCTGATTACCAGGCTGCTCAGATGCACTTCCGCAATTACAGATGAATATTTATGGTCTCTTAATGGCTCATTCATATAGAAAAGTCACTATCTTAGCATAACAATAACAGTATAATTGGTAAGAATATAAAAATAGAAGTGTGTTAAAAACTGAATGAGTTTTCGGTTCATTAGCTATAAAATTGGTATCTCTGAATTTTTCACTAAACATTACATCTATTTACAAAACAATGTTTAAGAGGTAGCATGACTAATATTCATTAGGAGTACTTAGGTTTTTTTCTTAATGTGACAATTTATTTGCCTGCATGCTACATTGATTTCAGTATGCTAAGTGGAAATTAAAAATAGACTGAGAAGGCGGTGTCTATTAGCAATTAAGAAATGCAGGGAACACAGAACACAGAAGAGCCAGTGTGAACAGGGTATACAAATTCATAGATGCTGTTTGCATTAATATCTATGCATGTTACACCACAGGATGAACATGCTTTGAATGAGCATTTTTAGAGGAAAAATGCCAGGCGAAGTAGCTGGCAATAGTTCTGTTATATATGAATGTACCTGCACTTGTATCGAGTAGTGAGTGTGACAGACTGAGGTACTTTGCACAGCCTAATGGGGAAAGCCATGCTGGGTTAAATAATTAAAAGTAATACCTTCTTCCAGTAATTTTTAACTGAATTTAGAAGTGAATGGAAGGTGTCAGGCTTACATCCCATCTGAAATTGAATTGGATGCAATTCAACAAAAATTGTTGCACCTCAGTTAACCAATATGTATTGTTAAAAGAATATAAATGGCCAAACCTAGGGTCCAATGCAATTAGGTTGCCTTCAGCCTCTGAGGTCAGTGAGGGTTGACAGAATTCATTATATCTCAGAAGTCATTTGGAAACTCAGTGTCAGGAGTTCTCCTGGGCCTGTTGCTTTCAGTATACACCCTCTACATCCAAAACAAAAATCAGAATAGTTTCCAGCTGTGAGCTTTGGTGCTATTGTATCTGTGTACCTATTCAGAGCCAACAATTTAGGATATCCCATTTGCTTGTTGTGATGTCTTTGTGGTTAAGGCAGTGGAATGTGACTCGAAATTGCCCTGTTCTGTTCATCCTTCTGAAGCATCTGCGACTGGCCACTATGAGAAAAGGATACTGAGCTAGATGGACCATTGGTATGACAGTTCTTATGGCAAAGTTAGGGTCTCTTCCTGACCCTGCTTAGGCCAAAATTTTCAAAAGTAACACTGTTTGGGGTGCCTCAGTTATTAGATGGAAAGCAATTTAGGCATCTAAAAATGGTGGCAACCAAAATTATTGGCCACTTAACAAAAAGACTTTTTAAATTTCTCTGTCTTTCAATAACTGGTGTTTAAGATGGGGGATATAATACTTCTGCAACCTCTGGAGTTTCATGAGGAAAAATCTGTTAATGTTCAAGAGATAGGTACTATGGTGATGAGCATCAGCCTATAAACTTTTTAGCCATGTTTAGACAGCTGGTGAGAAACAATTACATGCTTGAAAAGTGCACTGCTACCATCAGTTCAGAACCCATCATATCTTATTAACACTTACAAAATGCATTTATTAAAGATTATCTGGAATCAGATGCCTAATACTTTGCTGCTATTTAATATGTCAAGTAGGTTGTTGTTTTATTATTTAAACTGTGATAGTACCTAACAGCCCCAATGAAGGATCTGGGTCTCGTTGTGCTAGCCAATGTACACACTCAGTAAGACAGTTCCTTCTATATAGAGCTTACAGTCTAAAGAAGAATGTTGAGAGGAGCAGAATATTGGTCAATACACGGGAGTAAATTGGCCTGATATCACTAAAACTCCAAGACGCCCTAAAAATAGCAGCATCTCCACAACTCCTTGATTTACCTCTCCCATAACCCTCAAACTTTCTTCTAGATAAATTCTTCCTCCCTGTTCCTTCCCCCATCCATTGGATTCCTTGATCTTCACCTCCCTGTCCCACACAGGCTTTTGATGCCGAATTCTGCCCTCATTTACACCTGGGATGTCCATTCAAATCAACAGACTTGCATGGGTGTAAATATGGGAAGAACATGACCCTTGACTTCTCCCTGGCTTAGTGCTGTGTTGGGCTCATTCAAAGCACTGGTCCTGTAGTCCAATTATCTTTCTTGCCAGTCCGGTTGAAGTACTAGGTATATAATTTTAGCACATCACCTACAGAATGCAGCTTTAAAGGTATACCACTGAACTGGTTACAAATTAACAAATTAATTTGTTTTAGCCTTTGTTAAAACAAAATTTAAAATTGCCCTGAGGCTGAAACTCTGTCTGCTAAGTTTTATCCTGGAGTGAATTCTATGGCTAACTGATATCCACCTAAAAGCAAGGTTGATAATAGAAAGGTTTGCAAACATTGGCGTCATTAGCTGTCCATTGTGCTACAACAAGAAAGGCCAAATTAGAGACCTGATCTCAGAACAAAAGCTCTGGGCAAGAATGGCTTTTTGAAATTAATAAAAGGAAGATGAAAGATTGGTATTTGGAAACTGAGCCAATTACACTACAAAGATCTAAGATATCAACTATCTGTATTACTCAGTACGACAAAAATCATGCAAAGTAAACACTATACGTGGCATACAGGGATAAATTCTGGTTTATAAACAGCCATGGAAAACCAGTGAAAAGGGAGTTAGGCGCCAATATCCCATTGACTGTCTGGGATGTAGGTGCCTTTGAAAATCTATGCCTAAGTAACTAACCCAAAGTAAAACTGGTGTGACCAGCTAGAGAATCAGACTCATTCTAACTTATTGTCCTTTTCTGACTTGTAATGGTTCAGTGGTTATGGGAGATGTGGGGCTTGCAACACCCCAAGCCTGGTTGAGAGCCTCTATTCTAGGGTGCAGAAGGGGGGAACGAAACCCTGAAGTTTTGCCTAGGGCAGAGGATTGTATTGAGCGATCTCTGATTCAAAGTAAACAAGTGCTTTAATTTCTCAATGGCAGAAACAACATACTTTTAAGCCCCAAATGAATTTGCTGTCAACAGCCTTGTCTATAGTTTTCAGAGCTGATATTATTTCACTCAGAATACTCCTCCTCACCTTTACCAGAGGATATTTGGTTTTATTTTGTTCAGACACTAGTCTGTTACAGTGTTTCAGAAAATAGTGTGCAGAGTACAGAGACACCTATATCTATAAACCTTTGAAACTTTCCCTGTCACCAGACACTTTTGACATTTGAAATAAATACAAGCTATTTCCTAGAGCTATCCTGAGCATAGATTGACAGTAGATTCAAAGGAAAACTGAGAAATCTGGGCTTTTTCTCAAAGTACAAGAAGTGACAGAGCCCAGCTAGTGACCTAACTGAAGTTTAAAAGTATATGAATCTATGAGAAAAAGTAATCTCAGAACATAATGTACAAGTTAACTCTTCACAAAGAAACCGAAGAGAAGGGGATGAAATATGAGAAAACAGGAAATCAAGAGGGAGGGTGGATGAATGAATCTTATCTATTCAGTAAGGTATACTGAAAAGAAAGCAGTAGCTGCTGCTTAATGTTGAAGTCAGAAAAGGTTTGTCCCAGCCTCCCCTCTGTCATGGCAGAAAGGCAGCTTGGCCAAATTTCAGTGAGTGGTGTTGCGACCCTAATTTGCCTGTAGCTAGAGCAGTCCTGGCTTGACTACACGATTTGAGTCATATTTTTCTTTTGATCTGTCTAGTGTCTGATATGAAATCACACATGCTTGGAAAATGATGTTCTTTTGATACAACCATTAGTGCTTATTGTGAGGCCTAAAGGATCCTAAATATGCAATGTTGTTATTTTTTTACTTAGAATTTATAAAGTAATGGTATAAAGGCATACGTAGCTTGAAAACTGGCCCTTAGCTAACCTAAAGAGTAAAACCACGTTTCCATGAACCTTGGCTATTACAGACATTGTCTATTGTCTTTTTCCTCGTTCCTGAGTTACAGATACCTCTATAACCAGGAATTGGATCAGTTATGTTCAAAGAAGAAATATAGTATGGGAGCAGATCCTCTTGACACCTCATCATATTTCAGTGTCTGAGGTAAATCCACTCCATCACCGCCACTTTGCTTAAACTCTTACTCTGAAACTATGATACCGGAGCTAATATAGCAACCTAATTAGAGGTACGATGTAACCTCATAAAGGTCTCCAATTATTATGTTCAATATTAAGACAAATATGTTAATCCATCTTTTGAAATTCACAAAAGGCAGCTGTACTTGTCTTGTGTTAAACAAGGTCCTTATTGGCTATGAATAGGCAATAAAAGGGATGTTACTTGGGAATATGAGGCCATAAATATTAGAGCCTCCTAAATTCATTTTGGAAATAAATCCGTATTGCTAAATTAAGCCAGATATTAGGGTGTCAATTTAAATACATGTTAGATAGATGGGAGGAAGGAAGTACATTCACTTAGAAATCTAAATCAAGGTTCCCAGATTTTGACATTAGATTTTTCTGCTCCAAATGTCTTAGCATTCTGAGAAACAGGGAACTATTGAGACCAAAGTAACTTATGGTCCTTCTCTGTTAGTTTCAAGGTGAGAACTTTGAATTCCTTTCTGGTAACAAAACCTAAGATTTGAGTGTATAGCTGTATTGGCTATAATCTTTTATGTTTCTAGTTAAATATTTTTACCACTTTAGGAATAATACTTAAGTATTAAGTAACTTAAGTTCATAGTCATAGATTCCAAGACCAGAAAGCACCATTGTGATCATCTAGTCTGACCTCCTGTATAATACAGGCTGTAGAACTTCACCAAAATAATTTCTAGAGCAGATCTTTCAGAAAAACATCCAACTTTGATTTAAGGATTGCAAGTGATGGAGAATTCACCATGACTATTGGTAAATTGTTCCTATGTTAAAAAGATAGGCCTTATTTCCAGTCTGAAAATTTCTAGCTGCAACTTTCTAGCCATTGGACATATTATACCATTCTCTGCTTGATTGAAGAGCTCATTATCAAATACCTGTCTTCCATGTAGGTACTTATAGACAGTAATCATCACCCCTTGACCTTCTCTTTGCTAAACTAAATAGATTAAGCTCTTTGAGTCCATCACTATAAGTAGGATCCTACCAAATTCACAGCCATGAAAAACACATCAGCTGATTATCCACCACAACCCCAAAATCTTTTTCAGAGTCACTGCTTCCCAGGGCAGAGTCCCCCTTCCTGTAAATATGGCCTACAGTTTTTGTCTAGGGGTATACATTTACATGTAGCTGTATTAAAACACATATTGTTTGCTTGTGTCCAGCTTACCAAGCAATCCAGGTTGCTTTGCATCAATGACCTGTCTTCTTCCTTATTTACCACTCTCCCAAATTTTGTATCATCTGCAAATCTTTAGGTTTTCTTCTAAGTCATTGATAAAAATGTTAACTAGCAGAGGACCAAGAATCAATCACTCTGGGACCCAACTAGAAACACAGCTGCTTGATGATGATTCTCCATTTACAATCACATTTTGAGACCTAGCTCTTAATCTACTTACTGTGTCCCTGTTCACTTTATACTTTCCTAGATTTTAATCAAAATGTCAGGGGTACCAAATCAAATGCCTTACAGATGTCTAAGTATATTACATCAACACTGTTACCTTTATCAACCAAACTTGTAATTTCATTTAAAAAAAAGATAGTTTGACAGCTTCTGTTTTCTATAAATCCATGCTGATTGGCACTAATTATATTACACTCCTTAATTCTTTAAGTCCCATTTTATTATTTTGTCCAGGAGCAATGTCAGACTGACAGGCCTATAATTACCTGGGTCATCCATTTCTCTTTTTAAAAGACTGACATATTAGCTTTCTTCCAGTCTTTTGGAACTTCCCCAGTGTTCCAAGACTTATTGAAAATCAAAGAGCTCCTCAGCTAGCTCTTTTAAAACTCTTGGATGCAAAATTTCCAGACCTGCTGAATTAGACTGTCTATCTTTAGTAGCTGCTGATTAACATGCTCCTCAGATATTGTTGCAGTCAAAAGAGTAGAATCATATGATATGACTACTTCATCTTTTTTCCTCCCAAATACAGAACAGAAATATTGATTGAACGCTTCTGACTTTTCTGCATTATTATTGATAATTCTACCATTTCCATTTGGTAATGGATTAATTGTTAGGATTCTTTTTGCTCCTAACGTACTTAGAAAACTTATCCATAGAACATGCCTAGAAAATGTGCCCTTATCTCTGCTGGCAATAGATTTTTTTCCTATGTCCCTTCACTTCCCTTTCAATTTTTGCTTATGATTACCCACAAATATAAGTAAACTTCTAATCCAGTCTCTCTTTGATAGTGGATATGTAGATGAAAAATAAAGTCCTTTTGCATGCATGTGTGCACATATACATATACACTTAAAGTATATGTTCAGTTATTGAACATTTTGGTTTCTATAGCAACAGGATATATAAAAATAATACATTAATTTATTTGAGGCTAAAGCATGTCTAATTAAGATGTAAGCTTCTAAAACTTAGATAAGCACGAGTGAATTTGATTTCTGTTACAAAACTCAGAGTGGTGAGTGACCAAGCCTGTCTGATATTTAATATCATGATTTTTCTTTAATGTCAAATATATCAGTTGCCATCACCATCAAGATGCCTAATTTCTCAGGTCAGAAAAATGTGAATTATATAAGGATCCTTGCATCATTAAATCAAAAAGCAGGACGAATTCATGTTTGGCTAAGCAAAACCCTCCTTGGTTTTTTTTTTTTTTTTTTTTGCTTTTTGAAGGAAGAATTATTTTCCCTTCAGGGGAGAATGTAAAAGTTGTTTCTGAATTAGGAGTTTTCTAGGGAAAAGATCCTACCTTAAAGTCACAGTGATGCTGAAAATTTGGTACAAGTTAGAGATAGGGTGACCATATGTCCTGTTTTGGCCAGGGCAGTGCTTTTTTTAAGTCTTATCTTGGACGTACCAACTTGTTTGGCAAAACTGAGTGTTTTTCCTATTTATTCTTGCTGGCTGATCATCAAAAAAAACAAATCAAATACCAAAAAAGTGAGGTGTGCCCCTGTAGGGGGGGGCACAGAGAAACTTTAGGGGGGCAAGCTGTGATTTTTGGGGGGATGTCCCCCCACACACACACCCATGGGCAGCCCAAGGCCTGTGCCCCGCCCCACATCGGGAGGCTATGCAGAAGCCTGGACAATGTGTCTTCGTTATGCCCTGCACCTCCAATCAGGGTGTGATGGGGTGTCACGTGTTCACTCTACAAACCAATCAGAGGGCAGAACTGTTGGGCCTCTAATTCAAACTCTACCATTTCTGTGGAAATGGTGTCATGGCTACATGGCCCGGCTGACTTGTAGGCAACCTAGCCTGTAAGTGCCTGACTGGGACTTTCAGCATCTGCTTGGGCCAGGGCACCAAGCATGGCATGGCCCCACCGCCCCTGAGCAGTTGCCAGAGACCTCAACCCCTGTCTTTCGGGGCTGGTCGCTGGAGCCATCTCCAGCCCCCTCTACCCCAATTGGCCTCTTTCCCTCCCCTGTCCACTTTCAGTCACCCACTTCTTCCACATCCCATCCTCCCCCAATTTTTTCAGGGCTGCTCTCCTTCATAGGGTTGCCAACTTTCTGACCAAACACCCTTGCCCCACCCTTTTTCTGAAGCCCCACCATACTCACTCCATCCCCTCAACCCTCACTCGCTTGCTCATTTTCAGCGGGCTGGGGAGGACTGGGGAGAAGGTCCCTTTTCGACCGGGTGTTCGGTTGAAAACTGGACACCTGGCAACCTTACTCCTTGGTCTCTCCCGCTAAACGGAGCCTCCTTTCTGGCCCTCTGCTATCCCAGCCCCCAAAGGGGCATCGTATCACTAGCTGTATCGTAATCCAATATCTTCACCTTCTGCCTCCGAGCCCAAAAGTACTTGCACACTCTCACCCTGCTTTGCTGCCCAGACCCCAGCCCATACCCATTTCTTTTCTCCCTGCCCCCATGTCTATTAGTTGGCTCATCTGGGGGAGCAGAGGAACATTTGTGAGGAAGCAGTGGTGAGAACTGGCAGCTCAGGCCAGCCCCATGCATCCCATTTTCATTTTAGGGAAATATGGTCACCCTAGTTAGAGGCCAAATCCTACAGACCTTAATCAATATTTATCCAGGCAAAATTACTATTGAAATAAATGGGGAATTTTTCCTGAGTAAGGATTGAGGGTCTGAATCTCTTCTTCTTACTTTACACTAATGTAGCTCCATTGTCTTCAATGGTATTACTTATGAGATACACTGGAGTAAATGAGAGCAGAATTAGGCCCTAAGTATGGACTGTAGGATTTAGCCCCTGATAAATAGGCTTCTATAGCCTCTGTTGAAATTCTATGTCCTGAATTATGCAGGAGGTCAGACTAGAAGATCACAGTGGTCCCTCGTGGCTTTAAAAATCTACAAACCTGCAGAGTAAGCATCATTATGCAAGTAAAAAAGAAGTGTACAGTTTTAATTGTATTGAACATATTTAGAGTTACAGTGTTTGGGTTTGTTATGATAGTTTTGTATACACTATAGTATGATTTCCACCCCCTTTTTGAAACCAAGGAGGCATAAAGAGTGGCTGATGTGGCAATGGAGAGTCAGCCTATCACATTTTATTTTCTCATCCACTCCTGCCATTCTGCCCTTTCCCCAGCCTCCAAAGAAAAGCCTAGACAATGTGCTCCAAAGGTCAGCACATCTGTGCTCCAGCGGTCACACTCTAGAATTAAATGTCTTCCCTCTATCCCTCTCATTGAGAGAGCCCAGCTAGCAGCCATCTACCATCTAAGCCTGGGATTTGGGGGAAGGTGGGAGGAGAAGAAAGTTGTTGTCTCCTATTTAAACCAATGACCTTTATCTCAGCTGTAGACTGTTGCATGGGGAGAGAAGCAGGGTCTGAGTCATCTTCTCAGCATATGCGCAATGTGCCTCCGGTGGCATGTGACCAGGATTTATCATCAAATTTGGTCCACCGGTAATAAGGGTGTTTATTGTTTTATTGGTTAAAAGTAACATCTTGAATTACATCCTGATGCCAATGGGAGTTTTGGAATTAACTTCAATGGAGCCAGGATTCCACCCCAAGATTTGACAAGACCTCCCACAATCAAACCTGAGCTACAAAATTTAGCCAAACAATGTCAGTTAAAGGAGATGATTATTGCCTCTCCAATTTCTTCTGATGTTATTTCCCATTCTAGAACCTTTGCCTCCATCTTAACTCAGCCAGCTAGCTTTCAGTCAAGTCTTAGTTTCAGCTAGGCACTGGGTAAGCTGATATACCACTCTGTCTGAATGAAATAGAGATGTAGAGCTGAGTGTCATCTGCATAGCCTCCACAATGTATGACACAGATTTGAGTGGACAGGAAACAAAAATAGACTATTTAAAAGGTTAAGATTGTCCAGCAAACTGCTCTTTCCGTGATTCTGCAGGGCAATACAATTCTCAGGTCCCTTTCTTGTGAAAGAGAGAATGAGGCAGACTGAAAATGGCACAGAATTAATTTGTTCTCATGACAACAGTTTTAATGGAAATGGGAAAGGAAATTAATTTAGCCCATTCTTCCTGTAAGGTGAAGATTGTAATCTATGTTCATCCCTAAATGCTGAGCCCATAAAGGCTACAAAATTGAATTAAAAAGGGAAGTACAGTGATTATGCTTCTATTTGCACATCTTACTAGTTCTCTTTGAGTTCCAAAATGAAGTGCATGGTATACCACATAGCACTTGATAAGGGAAGGTTATATCATATCATGCTTGGCTATTTTTCATCATGTACAAGACAACTAGACAATTCTATAGTCTCTGACATACTTAGAAAAAGAGGGAATAATTAACGCTTCCATTTCAGAGGGCCAGATTTTGCCACTCCTACTCAGATTGAGTAGAACCTTCCTGAGTATTCCCCGCTGAGTTCAATAGGACTATTCATGGAGTAGGTTACTGATCAATTTACATAAGAGTGAATCTGTCTCATAATTAATTTTATATTGACAGCACAAAGCAAGACAGCGTAAGATGGATGTGAATGGCACTATTAATCAGTTCTACTTTCCCATTTTATAAAATGCACGCTTTTTGATGTCACAAATTGCTGTCAGTCATTATTATGCCACTTTTACCTTAAGTGAACTGAATTTTAAGCTTTTTTTTTTTTTACTTGTTTTTATTAGTATAAATAAGAAATGGTTTCAATGAGTTTGATGCCACCAAAATTAAAAGACACTTGGAAAAAGATTAGCTTTAAAACAGCTTTGATCTCCTAAGGTGAAGCATATTTGTGTGTAAGGTTCTTTCCTCTGAGGCATATTAACAATGAACTGATCTGGAGAAAAAACAGGTGGGTGAGAACATGAGAGGGTGAAGGAAATGAGGGTGTTTATAATGGAAATTAGAATGCTGCTTATATTCAGGCTGCATTATCAGCTTCTTTCTATGTTTGTTTGAAACATATGAAATATTAGGGAAGACTCAGCTGTATGTAAATCTCTGAGGAAAGTAACTGCTTAGCTTAGCAGCAGAATAAGACTTTGTATACAGTGTTGATATACCAAAGGAAAATCTTCTGGCATAAGACAAATGCTCCTTTAATTGGGTCATTCTCAAGATTACAAGTCAATTAATAGTTCAGGTGTATGGACGGTCCAATGTGGGATACATTTCCAAATAGTCTTCTGTGTAGCAAGTTTGCCTGACAAGTCAAGAAAGGAAATAATTGTCAATTAAAAGCTTGTTAATGATTCTTTATTATTTGCATTGTGTTAGCACATAGCAGCCCAAACCAAGTAGTGGAGCCCAAAAGCTTACTGTGTTGTTGTACATATATATACTTAGGGCCCTTCCAATTTCACAGCCGTGAAAAATGTGTCATGGACCATGAAATAAGCCCTTCCCCATGAAATCTGATCTCCCCCTTGCTGCTGGATCCTGGGAGTGCCACTTTTGGGTACCTTTTGGGCTGGGAATGCCATGGTTACATGAAATTTCAGATTTAAATAGCTGAAAACATGAAACTGACAAATTTAAAAACCCTCTGGCTGTGAAATTAATCAAAGTGGTAAGGCCCTACATATAATACACTCCCTGCCCCAAAGAGAGCTTAGGCCCAGATCCTCACTGGTATCTAGTCTCTTAATTTCAATTGAAATCAATGGATGTTAGGAGCCCAAATAAATTTGAGGATCTGCACTTTATTAGGTAAACAGGAACTCAAAAGGTGAGGCTAAGCAAAGTGGGGAGAACAAGCAAACTATCATATTTGGTACAGTTAGCAGCATTCACAACACGTCCATTTCATAACCATTGATCAGGTGTTTTGTATGCATTACTACATGGGTGAGTTTTGAGGATTAATTGGAAAGAAGACAATGCAGTGGCTTTGCAGTTTTTTTGAAGAGAAGAGAGCTTCTCCCAGGGTGGCAGTGCTTTGATAGTTTAATAAAGGAGGAAGGGTTTGAATTTCATATGAAAGTAAAGTTGTGATATGTGACACTGATGAAAGCCACAAACTGGAGTTAGCCGCTTAGTTGCCGTTTGTGCCTTTGAAAATCTCTCCCTGCATAAATAATTAAATCCATGACAAAAAACTTTCTAACTTTGTTTTAGAAACTTTTAGAACTATTGAAATAAAATTGCACCAGTAGCAAATTTAGAAGAATAAATTGCTTTTGTTTCAAGAGTCTTTCACCAGTTTTGCCACAGCAAAAAGGGTCATATTCTGCTATCCTTACTCTCACTGAGCCGTACTTTACTCTGCAAGTAGCCCTGTTGAAATCAATGGTGCTACACCTGGAATTAAGGTATTATGCAAAGTGAGTAAGGGTGGCAAAATCTGTCCTTAACAGTGGAAGTAGATTATATCGGCTATTTTTGTCTCCTGAATTTAACATAAAGGGAGATTTCAGCAGCAGTTTAAGATTTGTCCCACAGCAAAAAGCAGCTCAATAGGAAAGTTAATATAGCTTTCATGCCAACTCTTGTGATTTTTATTACGAGTCTTGTGATATCTGGGGCTTTCATAAAATCCCAGCTCTTGGAAGCATGTGATTATTTGAGAATTTCAGCTCTCATTTTTAATAAATGAAAGTTTTTCTCTCTCTCTCGTGATTGCTTACAAAACTTGAAAATGTGAAACCCAAAGGCTATGACACCAGAAGGTAAATAAAAAGACCTTCAAAATTTTACATTTTAAAATCTCATGATTTTAAGACAGTCTCCTGATTTTCACTTTATTTCATTTATTTATTTATATTTTATTTATTATGGTTGGAGTTAGCAATACTCGAGGGTGTCCATGGTCACATCCTTCCCACTTGTAGATGTCGGGCCCCAGGGAGGGTCCTCTGTAGGGTTCAAGGGAAGAAAGTGAAATGACATAGAGATGGCTACCCTTCTCTTCTTTTTGTGTGGCCAGGGAGAGAATCCTCTCTTATGGCAGGTGGAGCAGTAATTGGGAGAGAGAAAGCCTTGTAACTTCCTTATCTACCAGTGGCAGATGGGAGGAGGAGATTTTTCTGGTCCTTCCTTAACCCAGAGGGATAGGACTCCTGGTGAAGGAAGTTTCTCTGCTGGCAGGCCCTACTGAGTGATTCCTGGCAACAAAGTGCTCAGCTGTGGTCATGACACCCCAGTTTTTTTAATTAAAAGGAATTAATCTTTTTGCTTGCGAAGTGAGATATTAGGATATCACGTGTTTCTTAAGTTGCTCAGTGGAGAGGAGGCAGGACAGCTGTACCGGATTACCAGTAAGGGAAATTATAAAGACAGTCTCCTAAGGGCTTCATTTCCAGAGGGCTCCAGGCAATGGAGTGAACATTACAAGCCCAAGTGATGTATGCCCTCTTTTGTTTGTTGTGTGGTGAATAAGCTGCCTGGATGGATTGAGGGTCTCTGAGAAAGGACTCTGATTTGTTTTGGGACTCAGAACAAATTAATACAGCTTTTTGTGCAAAAAACAGTTATTAGCATTTTACCTCACAGAGGATTTCTGCTCTGTGGGAAGGACTCTGCAACTGGGACCTGGATACAGTTGGTAAATTACCCATATACACTGAGGGAAACTGGTTAATAGCTTGCTAGCTGTAGGCAGCTGTTCTACCTGGATCACAAGAGCAATGAAGATGTGGGTTTTGAGCTGTGTTTTAAAATAGGGATGGGCAACCAGTAAGATGGAATGAGGTGGGTAGACTGTTATATATAGCTGATCCAGATGTATTAGCACAAGGATCAAACTGAGAGAAGAGACGAAGGAACAAAGGGAGGTAAAGAAGCTAGCAGTGGCTGGGCAGAGAGCAGGGGCGGCGCCAGGCACCAGCGCAGCAAGCGCATGCCTGGGGCGGCAAGCCGCGGGGGGCGGCCTGCCGGTCACTGTGAGGGCGGCAGTCAGGCAGCCTTCGGTGGTGTGCCTGAGGGAGGTCTGCCAGTCTGCAGCTTCGGCAGCAATTCGACAGCGGGTATGCCGAAGCCACGGGACCGGCAGATCACCTGCAGGTACGCCGCCGAATCCCCATGACCGCGGACCACCCGCAGGCGTGCCGCTGAAGGCCGCCTGACTGCCGTGCTTGGGGCGTCAAAAAACATAGAGCCGCCCCTGGCAGAGAGAACAAGCTTTTTTTATGTTCTCATCTCACTTTTTACCAAAGATAGACTGGGTGAGGAAGGGTATGAGGGATCTTTAAATATACAGTTCTGAAAACTGGATGATTTGCTCAGAATAACCATGTCTGAACATTGCTCTTTTCTTGTAGGGCCAATCAGAGATGTTTTTAATTTACTAGCAACTGAAGTGCATATTTACCTCCTTTAATCTCAGGCAAATGCTGTAATTTGAAGATGGGAACCAGGAAATGTATGCATCTATTGGGGAAATATTACACTGCGTCCAAGAAGCAGATTTGTTTTGTAATTACCAGAAGAGAGCACTGCCACTTTGCACAGTTGAAGACTTCTTGACAATGTGCTAATCAGCATACTCTGTTGTTGTTTCTATATAGATGGCTGCATGTTCTGCCTCCTACTTGTAGAAAAGGTGTCAACAGTGAAACACCTAAAGGACCATTTTATGTGATGTTGGTGCTGGTGTAAATATGAGATTGCTTGCATTGATTAGAGAAAGGCACTTTCTATTTAAGCTATGTTCTGCAGAGCTGGCATTTGAATTTGGATTTAGACAAGAATTAGGCAGGGGTTGGTTTCAGGCTGTAGTCCATAGGCTGGGTTTCAGGTCTGTATTTGATGGTGCCACAGTCTGGGGAGCGTTTCTTCAAAACCTTAGAAAGACTCATGCCAGACATTTTATATTACTGGATCCTTGCACAGCATTTGATGCCATCAGTTATGAACTGCTGCTGGTTCCCCTTGGAAACCATGAAGTGACAAGTGTCAGCATCTGAGAGAGATCTTATTTTCTAGATAATAGTGAAAAGAAATGGCACCCCCCCTCTCTCTTTCCAGAGCTCTCTTCTGTAGTTCTATAAGCCCCCACTTTCTTACCTCACTCTGTTAAAATTGTATGTCAAACCACTGGGGAAGATTGAAAGGTACCCTAGACTTAAATGCCAGCTGTACATGCACACATGTGCATGCGCGCACACACACACACACACACACACACACACACACACACTTAGCCGTACATGTGCTTAATACCATTTGCCAGATCTCCCAATGCCTTGCAAGACATCAGCGCCTGGGTGAAGTGCCGCTTGGCTGGAGCACCCAGAGAAGACCAGGGTGATGCAGGTAGGAAGAGGAAAAATACTTAGAGCTAGCCAAAAATATATTATCACCCTCCATAAAAGGCTTCTGTTTCCATTCTCACTCCTCCTTGTAAAAGAGAATGAAGCCTCTTTTATCCTCTATACACTTATGGCAACAGCTGCAAAAATGCACCTTCTCCTACCTATGGCTGTCCAGGAAACTATAGATCATCCTAACAGACTTATAGTAGGCCACTGAGAGACCATAGCATCCAGCTTTGATCACTGCAGTGCACTGTACCATGGACGCTATAAAAGCTCTACATGGTGTAACCTGCTCTCACTGACTTTCTAAGCAATATAGATTGCTGAGCATATTACTATTGTGCTGTGATCACAGCACTAGCTTCCAGCTGAATACTGGATTGCTTAAAGACTGGGTCTTAGTCCTGTTTATCAACATTCTGAGTGGATTATCCAGGGCTATGCCGATGATCACCTCTCAGTCTGGGACCTTCTGCATTGACTGCACTCCTCAAGGACAATTGATCTTTCTATGCCAAGAGTTAGATTGATAAGCATGAGAGTCAGAATCTCTTCAGTGACTGATATGTGACTGTAAAACAACTTTCCATGAAAACTAAGTATGACCACTAACTTTGCAGGCATCAAGAGGAAATGTAAGAACCCTCTCCTCACTGCTGCTTTTCTATCAAACATATTATAGTAACTCATTTAATTTTTTTTTTTACTTTTTTAGGCAGCAGAAAGGGAACAAAAGGGACAATGTATGTTTAGATTTCATCATGGTCTGTTTGCTTTTTGTGGCCAGTTGAGAAAATAGTGGCTGCTTGTGTGCATCTAGACTACATTTTGCCTTTCAACATGTATAGTGTTGGAGTTAACAAAAAAGACCAGTAAGCTGTAAGGGGAAGAAAGACTTGTGCAAATCACTGTGGCAAGTTCAGCTACAGTAAAAAAAAAATAATAATAATTTTAATGGGCTTCAGGTGGGTATTCTTAGTTCACTGCACTAAATCACTGAGGCACCTTAAAAGGAAAAAAAAACACAAGAGGGAAACAAAGCAAGACAGACACACAAAGAGAGCCCCATAAATAATATGTTATGGCAAGCTTAACCACAATACAGAAATGATTCTACTGTATCCCAGTTTTTCTTTATTTCATATAGTTTTACTTTTTGGTATATTTATTGATATTTTTCTTAAATACCCCTTTTCACTCAACTGAGATTTAAACTTACTATGGGAAGTTATTGAGGCCAACATCTTAACAAGATTTGAACAGGGATTGGACATTTATATGGATCTCCAGAGTTAACATAACTAATGACAACCAAAATGTTGTCAGGGTTTAAGCCAATGTCTAACTATTAGAGATCAAGATGAGACCCAAGCAGGGAGCAAATTAACCCACACCTGCCTACTGCAGGGTTCTTAAACCTTCTTCTGAAGCACCTGGTGTTGGCCACTGAGAGAGACAGGAAACTGGTTTAGATGGGTCTTGGATTTGACCCAGTATGGCAATTCCTATATTTCCTTTGTGAAAAGTAGAGTTAGGTGAAATTTGTTCGGTGAATAAACTATTTGCTGAAAATGCAGTTTTGGTTGACCCAAAACTATTCCTGTAGAGTTTGCTGAATGGTTTTGACTGAACTGAAAAACTTTTGTTTTGGCACCACCAAAACATTAAGTTTTTTGTTTTTTTTTCTTCCCCTACCTGACCCAATATGTTTTTTGTTTTCAGTTTAGGCACTTTTAGGAGAGCAAAGGACTAGAGCCACAAAGCATCGGGAAGGCAGGTGGATGAGGAGGACCTGTTTATATAATCTTTAGTCCTGTGGTTAGGGTACTGTCCTGGGGTGTAGGAGATGCTGGTTTAATTTCCCCTCTGCCGGGTGTGGAGAAGGGATTTGAACTTGGGTCTCTCCTATAGCAGGAGAATGCCCTAACACTGAGTTACATTCATTCCTTAGGTGCATTTATTCATAAGGCAAAAGCATTACAGAGAAAATATTTTAAAACAATAAAAGAAGCTACTCGCATGGTAATAATCTTAAAAGAGGTGACCCTAGCCCTGGTTTACAGGATATTCTGGTGTGAGTATTTCCTCATGATATTTATCCAAAATTCCTTTCTTTGTCTGTTGGTCCTCTAGAGAATCCAGTCTGAATCAGTACATGGGAGCCTCTCCAGATGGTGGAACCTCTCGAGCAGTGTTACAGTACGAATGAATTTGCCTAAGATCACCACACTGTTCTGAGTTCCTTATTGTGGGCCAGGGATTGTATGCAATTCTAGGGGGGAGGGGGACCACAGCCCACCAGAAACTAAGAACTGTGTGGTGTTCTTAAGCAAATTCACTGATGTTGTACTGATTCAGATGACTCTCTAGAGGACCAACAGATAAGGAAAGAACTTTTGGATAAATAGCCTGAGTGTAAACTGATTGATCCAGGAAACAGATAGTAACTTCCCTTCAAGGGAGCCCCAGTCCTTCCTACGAAGTGTTGGAAGGGCTTGATTTATTCAGAGGTGTGTTTATTCTGAGCTAACAGCTGTTATGAGCTTGTGACCACAGAAAACCCCCTTGGTGGGGTTTGAAGGACTGATCAACTGCCATAGACATTGTTGGAGTTGGGTGATCTCTGGTAAGATTATTAGCATGCAGGTAGGTTCTTTTATTGCTTTAACATATTTTCTCTGTAATGCTTTCACCTTAGGAATAAATGCTCCTGCTTAGAAAAGGTTGTGTTTGAAACTTATACCCTTGGGCAATTACGCTGTTTCTAGCCTCTGGACCATAGAGGAGAAAGGCAGGTGCAGTTACCCTGAATAATGACAACCCTATTGCATGTGGGAATCTTGCTTGCACATTTTGAACCAAGCTGAAAAAAAACTGAGGCCAGAGATGCAAACGCAGTTGTTCATCTGTACTGTTTGTAATACTTGTGTTTAATAGCACACTCAAATTGTGTAGCTGTACTATGAAGCAAATGGTCCTATCGGTATTTATGGGAGGCATAGTGAAGTGTTAGAATCTTTGCTTCGGAGCCCCAAAATAATGAGCAGCTTAGAAAAATAAACTCTTATTTTATTTTAACAGGCAAAAAAAAAAGTTCTATTACTTAAAGGATAGTTTTGTAAAATAACCTGGGCCCTGATCCTGCAATTGGTAGTCTGTAGGCTGACTACTACACTGCTACCAAACCCAGCTGGTTTCAGTGGGTCTCTAGGCAGGTGTAGCAATCTTCCTGTGCACTATCAATTGGAGGATCGAGATCTCATATCATAGTCACAAACACAATGAGCCTATATAGATAGGTAGATATATCAAGCCCAAAGTCCATAAGCATGTGCAATTGCATATATGAATCAGTACATGCACCAGAATTACAGCAGTTTGGGAATTTTTTGCCAAAACACTTTTTCAAATCAGAAAATGCATATTTATCAAAACTGAAACTTTTCTTGGAGAAGAGTTTGTTTTGACAAAAATTCTGTTGGGAAGGCTTCTTAGGTCCAGGATGGAATTTCTGGTGAGAGAGAGACTGACCACCAGGCTATGCACTTTTCTGAGGTGGGTCTCTCTTAATCTCACTTTGTAGAAATAACTCATAGATTCCAAAGCCAGAAAAGACCATTGTGACAATCTAGTCTGACCTCCAGTATAACATGGGCCATAGAATTTCCACAAAATTATTACTTGAGCATATCTTTTGGAAAAACATCCAATCTTGATTTAAAAATTACCAGTGATGGAGAATCCTCTATGACTCTTGGTAAATTGTTCTAATGATTACTTCCCTTCACTATTAAAAATGTACACATTATTTCCAGTCTGAATTTGTCTAGCTTCAACTTCCAGCTGTTGAATCGTGTTGTACTTTTCTCCTCTAGATTGAAGAGCCCACTATTGGCTCTTTGACAGAAATATAGGCCTAGTGGATAGGTGGGAAGCAATAGATGTGATATACCTTGATTTTTATTAAGGCTTTTGACACAGGTCCACATGACATTCTCATAAGCAAACTGGAGAAATGTGGACTAGATTAAATTATTATAAGGTGGGTGCACTACTGGTTGAAAGAGCATATTCAAAGAGTAGTTATCAATGGTTCACTGTCGAACTATGTTGATAAATTGTATAGTCAATTGTTTGACCACACTTTGGTTCATTATTTCATTATGAAATATACTCTAGACCAAATAACCAGTGTCAGTCAGGTTTATTAATATGGAACAGGAAAAAGGTTCTATACAATACCAGTCTCCAGGGAGCTGTCCCATGCAGTAATGTTGTATTCACCTTATGCAGAAGGTGTGCTCTCCAAGTTACTCATTTCAGCGGGTATTATTTATATGACTTTATAAGTTATACATTGCTAAAATCCAATCCATCAATTTGTTCCAATTCCCTAATTTGCTATTCTGTTCCTTCCTTATCTTTGTATTGGATACTGGCATTCCAGGTATTGATCCATAAAGATACTTCCCTAACTTGTAGTAAGACATAGAACAAATGTATTCTTGATTTTGACAGGTTTCCTATCTTGTCCCAAATGCTGCTTCAGCAAATGCAAGGTGTTATGGGATCCTTAGCATAAGAAACAGGGATTATTGTATAGGTCAGTTTAGGCTATATCACTGTTACAATATTATTAATATTATTGGTGCTTTATGCATACTAATGGTGTGGATAATACATATTATTAATACAATATGTTTATACGCTAACGAGCATGTATTAGTCAGCAAGTCCCACTTGTCGCCTTGCTGATTGATATAGTCAAGGCAACACCTTTCCCAAATTAACATATCAAGGAGTGGTGAGTGCCTTTATATGTGATTAAAGTGTTTTAATAAACTGTGTAAGCAGCAAGACATAATTAACACAGCTAAAATTAATACATCTTGTAACACAAGCAAAGCCCTAAATGAAACTTTTATCCAAGTATGGGAAATTAGTATTTCAAGATTTTCATCATGGATAAAGTCATTTGAGGCTTGTTATGTCTTGTGCATGTCATTGCTAATCTGAATAATGTGAGTCGTCATTGTCTAGTAATGTTTTAAAATTGAAAGTGATTAATATGCACAACAAAAACTGGCAGATAAGTTTCAACTTCATCCTGGTTTGGGGGCGCATTCTGAATGATAGATTCATTTTGAAAAAATGGGATAGGCATTATTATAGTGTGTCCCACAGTGCTACATACTTGAGGAGTGAAAATGAAATTTTGAGTAGTGACATTACAAGTGAGGCCTCCATATATACATTTTTTTAAATTAGTTACTACACAGTACAGTCCATCTATGTCAGGTGTAGGCAACCTATGGCACGTGTGCCAAAGGCAGCACGCGAGCTGATTTTCAGTGGCACTCACACTGCCCGGGTCCTGGCCACCAGTCTGGGGGGCTCTGCATTTTAATTTAATTTTAAATGAAGCTTCTTAAACATTAAAAAAAACTTATTTACTTTACATACAACAATAGTTTAGTTATATATTATAGACTTATAGAAAGAGACCTTCTAAAAACATTAACATGTATTACTGGCACACGAAACCTTAAATTAGATTGAATAAATGAAGACTTGGCACAGCACTTCTGAAAGATTGCTGACCCCTGATCTATGTTATACGATACCATTACTGCTGGTTGTCACCATCTGGTAAGCTTCAGCAGGAACGGGGATAGGAATAGCTAGTTTCTCTGTCTCATTATAATGGGCTGAAACCACTGTGACCACATACTGGAGTTGCAATGTCAAAAACATCTCACCGGCACACATATCAATATCACTTAGTGGAACAACAAGCTAGGTGAGGTTCCCTCCAGGGTTGTGTTGCGGTGCAGAACACCAATAGTTGTTGTAGATCCAGTTGTTTCCTGTAGATGCCGTTTTCCAGAAAACCTACTGAATGGACAGTAACCAATATATTAAATATTGCTATGTCAGGATCCAATATTGGTAGTGATACCATAAAAGAAATGTATGTATCTAGCAGGGCACTACAGGGGTCAGTCCTGGGTCCAGTAATAGTCAATATTTCCATTAATAATTTGGATAATGTTGTGGAGAGTATGCTTATAAAACTTGTGGATGACAACAAACTGGGATGGATGGGGAACAGTTTGGAGACTTGGTCTAAAATCAACAAGATGAAATTCAGTAAAGACAAGTGCAAAATGCTTCACTTAGGAAGGAAAAATCAAATGCACAACTACAAAATGAGGAATAACTAGCTAAGTGGTAGTTCTTCTATAATGGATCTAGGGGTTATAGTGGATCACAAATTGAATATGAGTCAACACAATCATGCAATTGTAAATAAGGCAAATATAATTCTGGTGTGTTTTAACGGGAATCCCATATGTAAGATTCAGGAGCTAATTGTCCTGCTTTATTCTTCACTAGTGAGTCCTTAGCTGGAGTACGGTGTCCATTTCTGGGTGTTACACTTTTTAGGAAAGATGTGGATAAATTAGAGAGTCCAGAGGACAGCAACAAAAATGATAAAAGGTTTAGAAAACCTGACCTATGAGGAAAGGTTAAAAAAAAAAAACTGACCATGTTTAGTTTTGAGAAAAGAATACTGAAAATGGACCTGATAACAGTCTTCGAATATGTTATCTGCTGTTATAAAGAGTACTGTGATCAAACATTATCCATGTCCCCTGATGGTAAGAGAAGAAGTAATGGGCTTAATCTGCAGCAGGGGAGATTGAGGTTCGATATTAAGAAACCTCTGGGATAGGTTTCCAAGGAAGGTTGTGGAATCCTCATTTTAGGAAGTTGTTAGGACCAGTTTGGACCAAAACCTGTCCAGTTTTATTTGGTCCTGCCTCAGTGGGGATGAACTTGATGACTTATTGAGGACTCATCGAGCCAAACATTTCTATGATTTGTTGCCCATGTAGGTATTTACAGGCTGTAATAAAGTCACCCCTTAACCTTCTCTTTGTTAAATAGATTGAGCTCTTTTGAGTGTATCAATATAAAGCATGTTTTCTAATAATTTAATCATTCTTGTGGCTCTTGTCTGAATCCTCTCCAGTTTGTCAACATCCTTCTTGAATTGCAGGCACCAGAAATGGACATAGTGTTTGAGCAGCAGTCACACTAGTGCCAAATATGGAGATAAAATAAGCTTTCTACTCCTGCTTGAGATTCCCCTGTTAATGCATCCAAGATTAGGGGGAAAACCCAGGTAAGAGATGACGTTAACTCTGTAATGAAGATGTATAGTTAGATCTGGATCTGCAACAAGTAGTGGTTTAGTAAAGTTGTCATTTAGTTTTAAAAAATCTATTAAACTTAAGGTGCTGCTTCAGGGATGAGCACAGATATACATTTCTAAAGAAATAGTCTCTTGTTTCACGTTAATTCTGGTTTGTTTAATTAGTTGCACACAGGTAAGCTGTACAGTTTGTATCATAGATTCATAGATATCAGGGTTGGAAGGGACCTCAGGAGGTCATCTAGTCCAACCCCCTGCTCAAAGCAGGACTGGGCTTTGTCAAGACTGACCTTAAAAAAACGTCTAAGGAAGGAGATTCCACCACCTCCCTAGGTAACCAATTCCAGTGCTTCACCACCCTCCTAGGCCTGGTCTACACTAGGCGTTTATGTCGAAGTTAGCGCCGTTACATCGAATTAACCCTGCACCCGTCCACACCGCGAAGGTATTTAGTTCGACATAGAGGTCTCTTTAATTCGACTTCTGTACTCCTCCCCGACGAGGGGAGTAGCGCTAAATTCGACATGGCCATGTCGAATTAGGCTAGGTGTGGATGGAAATCGACGCTAATAGCTCCAGGAGCTATCCCACAGTGCACCACTCTGTTGACGCTCTGGACAGCAGTAAGAGCTCGGATGTTCTGAACTGCCACACAGGAAAAGCCCCGGGAAAATTTGAATTTGAATTCCTTTTCCTGTCTGGCCAGTTTGAATCTCATTTCCTGTCTGGACATCGTGGCGAGCTCAGCAGCACTGGCAACGATGCAGAGCTCTCCAGCACTGATGGCAGTGCAATCTCAGAATAGAAAGAGGGCCCCAGCATGGACTGATCGGGAAGTCTTGGATCTCATCGCTGTGTGGGGCGATGAGTCCGTGCTTTCCGAGCTGCGATCCAAAAGACGGAATGCAAAGATCTATGAGAAGATCTCTAAAGACATGGCAGAGAGAGGATACAGCCGGGATGTAACGCAGTGCCGCGTGAAAATCAAGGAGCTGAGGCAAGGCTACCAGAAGACCAAAGAGGCAAACGGACGCTCCGGATCCCATCCCCAGACATCCCGTTTCTACGAGGCACTGCATTCCATCCTCGGTGCGGCCGCCACCACTACCCCACCACTGACTGTGGACTCTGAGGATGGGATAGTGTCCACGGCCGGATCCTCGCACATGTTACCGGACGGGGAAGATGAGGAAGGAGATGAGGAGGACGAGGCAGTCGACAGCGCTCACAACGCTGATTTCCCCGACAGCCAGGATCTCTTCATCACCCTTACAGAGATCCCCTACCAACCCTCCCCAGCCGTTACCCCAGACACAGAATCTGGTGAAGGATCATCCAGTAAGTGTTGTAAACATCTAAACATTTATTTGTAACAGAACATGATTATTAACAATTTAAAAAATGGGTTTCTCATGATTAGTTTGATTAACTTAACGGTTCAGTCATGGGCAGTGCAACTATTTGAAAAAAATCTAGCAATGTCCGGTTTTGCATGATTGTCCTGCCCAAGCCGCTCTACTGTTTAGTCCCTGCTACTGCAGCTACAGTAAGATGCGGTCTATATGTCCGGGGATGGAGCAGAAATCCTCCTGGGACATCTCAAGGAAGCTCTCCTGCAGGTAATTTGAAATCCGCTGCATTAGGTTCTTGGGGAGAGCGGCCTTATTGGGTCCTCCGTAGTAGGACACGTTGCCGCGCCACGAGACTAGCAAGTACTCCGGAATCATTGCTTGGCACAGCATGGCGGCATACGGCCCTGGTCTTTGAAGGCTTTCCCGGAGCATTCTCTGTCTGTCGCTCTCAGAGATCCTCATGAGGGTGATGTCGCTCATGATGACCTGCTTTGAATGAGGTAGGGGAATGTTAGTGTTGGGACTGCTTTACCGTTCCTTTACAGAACTGTAACCGCTGGTTTGCAGCCACGCGGTGGAGGCGGGAGAGGGTCAGCCGAAAGGGATCGTTCCCGGGCACAGCAGACCCAGTGGCGGGAGAACTTGTCCCAAATGCACCAAGCCAACATGGATCGGGAGGAGAGGTGGCGTCAGGAAGACCAGCAGGCGACTCAAACCCTGCTTGGACTACTGAGGGAGCAAACGGACACGCTCCGGCGCCTTGTGGATGTTCTGCAGGAACGGAGGCAGGAGGACAGAGCCCCGCTGCAGTCCATCTCTAACCGCCCTCCCCCGCCACCAAGTCCCATACTCCCTTCACCCAAAGTGCACAGAAGGAGAGGCGGCAGAGTCCCTGCTAACTCTCACTCCACCCCTGCAGAGAGCTCGAGCAGCAGAAGGCTCTCATTCCCCAAAGTTTGACAAGTTCTTTCCTTCCCGCCTGACACAAGCCCCCGTCCAAGTTTCACTTCCCAGTCCCATGTGTAGTTGATAATAAAAAATATGTTTCTGTTAACTACTGTTTCCATCATGTTCTTTTGGAGGAGGGGGGGGAAAGGGGGTTGGTAATTGGACAGGACAGTCACCTTTGGCAGGGTACATAGTAGGGGGCAGGCACAGCAGCAGGGCACATACATAGTGCAGTGATGCAGTGACTACTTACCCTGGTTAGTCTGGGAGGTTCTTTTCATGTTATGTGGTGGGGGGTGGGTTGCTCTGTGACTTTGTGTCAGGGGAGGGCAGTTAGAGATCTTAAGCGGCGGTCCTTAGGCAGGATCACAGAGCCACACAGCAGGGGATCTGTAACCGTCCCACCCCTGCCACAAACTCACATAGACCCCCCATACACACAGTCCGTATCAGGAGGGGTGACAGGCTCCGTTGAAAGAACCATCCCACCGCAGCGGAGCCTGTCAGTCCTTGAGTTGAGAAGCTGCATTCGCGCGACTACACTACACCCGCTCCGCACCACAGTCTGCGTCCCAGTTTTAAAAAATTCCCGCGAAAACAGTATTAAAGAAAACGGTGTGCTTTAACAAAGTAGAACTATTTTTATTTTGAAACGTGTGTTGGAAGTGGGGTGAAGGCTTCTCTGTACACAAAATTAGAAAGTCACAGGTTACCCTGCTCACTCAGGAACTTTGCTTTCAAAGCCTCCCGGATGCACAGCGCTTCCCGCTGGTCTCTTCTAATCGCCCGGCTGTCTGGCTGTGAGTAATCAGCAGCCAGGCTAATTTCCTCAACCTCCCACCCCGCCATAAAGGTCTCCCCCTTGCTCTCACAGAGATTGTGGAGCACACAGCAAGCTGCTATAACAATGGGGATATTGGTTTCGCTGAGATCACAGCGAGTCAGCAAGCTTCTCCATCTCCCCTTGAGACGTCCAAAAGCACACTCCACCACCATTCTGCACTTGCTCAGCCGGTAGTTGAAGAGTTCTTTTTCAGTGTCCAGGGCACCTGTATAGGGCTTCATGAGCCAGGGCATTAGCGGGTAGGCTGGGTCCCCGAGGATGACTATAGGCATCTCCACATCCCCAACAGTTATTTTGTGGTCCGGGAAGTAAATACCTTGCTGCAGCCGTCTAAACAGACCAGAGTTCCTGAAAACACGAGCGTCATGAACCTTGCCCGGCCATCCGACATTGATGTTGGTAAAACGTCCCCTGTGGTCCACCAGTGCTTGCAGCACCATGGAAAAGTAGCCCTTTCTGTTAATGTACTGGCTGGCCTGGTGGTCCGGTGCCAGGATAGGGATGTGAGTTCCATCTATGGCCCCACCGCAGTTTGGGAATCCCATCGCTGCGAAGCCATCTATGATCGCCTCCAAGTTTCCCAGGGTCACTACCTTTGGCAGCAGTACATCAACGATTGCCTTGGCTACTTGCATCACAACAACCCCCACGGTAGATTTGCCCACCCCAAACTGGCTCGCGACTGACCGGTAGCTGTCAGGCGTTGCAAGCTTCCAGAGGGCTATGGCCACTCACTTCTGGACAGTCAGGGCTGCTCGCATCCGGGTGTCATTGCGCTTCAGGGCAGGGGACAGCAACTCACAAAGTTCAAGGAAAGTTCCCTTCCGCATGCGGAAGTTTCGCAGCCACTGTGATTCATCCCAGACCTGCAGCACTATGCGGTCCCACCACTCAGTGCTTGTTTCCCGTGCCCAGAATCGCCGTTTCACAGCATCAACATGACCCATTGCCACCGTGATGTCCTCGGCGCTGGGTCCCCTGCTTTCTGAGAGGTCTGTGCTACTCTCAGACTTCAGGCCATCACCGCGTTGACGTAGCCTCCTCGCCTGACTTTTCTGCATCTGCCTCAGGGCAACCTGTATGATAAGCTGCGAGGCGTTGAGAGCGGCCACAACTGCAGCGATGGTTGCAGTGGGCTCCATGCTCACAGTGCTGTGGCGTCCGCGCTGTCAATGACTTGAAAAGTGCGCGAAATGATTTCCCGCCGGCGCTTTCAGGGAGGGAGGGAGGGCGGGAGTGATGGACGGATGACGACAGTTACCCAAAAGCACCCTGGCCCCTTTTTTTTTTACCCAGAAGGCATTTGCGGCTCCACCCAGAATTCCAATGGGCGGCGGGGACTCCGGGAACTGTGGGATAGCTGCCCTCAGTGCACCGCTTCCAATGTCGACGCTTTCCCCGTTAGTGTGGACTCACAAAGTCGAATTACTGTCCTTAGTGTGGACACACACGTTCGACTTTGCAATATCGATTCCAAATATTCGATTTAAGTAAAATCGAACTACTCTCGTAGTGTAGACAAGGCCCTAGTGAAAAAGGTTTTCCTAATATCCAACCTAAACCTCCCCCACTGCAACTTAAGACCATTATTCCTTGTTCTGCCATCTGCTATCACTGAGAACAGTCTAGATCCATCCTCTTTGGAACCACCTTTCAAGTAGTTGAAAGCAGGTATCAAACCCTCCCTCATTCTTCTCTTCTGCAGACTAAACAATCCCAGTTCCCTCAGCCTCTCCTCATAACTCATGTGCTCCAGCCCCCTAATCATTTTTGTTGCCCTCCACTGGACTCTTTCCAATTTTTCCACATCCTTCTTGTAGTGTAGGGCCCAAAATTGGACACAGTACTCCAGATGAGGCCTCATCAATGTCGAATAGAGGGGAACGATCACATCGCTTGATCTGCTGGCAATGCCCCTACTTATACAGCCCAAAATGCCATTAGCCTTCTTGCAACAAGGGCACACTGTTGACTCATATCCAGCTTCTCGTCCACTGTAACCCCTAGGTCCTTTTCTGCAGAACTGCTGCCTAGCCACTCGGTCCCTAGTCTATAGCAGTGCATGGGATTCTTCCGTCCTAAGTGCAGGACTCTGCACTTGTCCTTGTTGAACCTCAACAGATTTCTTTTGGCCCAATCCTCTAATTTGTCTAGGACCCTCTATATCCTATCCCTACCCTCAAGCGTATCTACCACTCCTCCCAGTTTAGTGTCATCTGCAAACTTGCTGAAGTTGCAGTCCATGCCATCCTCCAGATCATTAATGAAGATATTGAACAAAACCAGCCCCAGGACTGACCCTTGGGGCACTCTGCTTGATAGTGGCTGCCAACTAGACATGGAGCCACTGATCACTACCCATTGAGCTCGACGATCTAGCCAGCTTTCTATCCACCTTATTGTCCATTCATCCGGCCTATACTACTTTAACTTGCCGTTAAGAATACTGTGGGAGACCGTATCAAAAGCTTTGCTAAAGTCAAGGAATAACACGTCCACTGCTTTCCCCTCATCCACAGAGCCAGTTATCTCATCATAGAAGGCAACCAGGTTAGTCAGGCATGACTTGCCCTTGGTGAATCCATGCTCACTGTTCCTGATCACTTTCATCTCCTCTAAGTGTTTCAGAATTGATTCCTTGAGGACCTGTTCCATGATTTTTCCAGGGACTGAGGTGAGGCTGACTGACCTGTAGTTCCCTGGATCCTCCTCCTTCCCTTTTTTAAAGATGGGCACTACATTAGCCTTTCTCCAGTCATCCAGGACCTCCCCCAATCGCCATGAGTTTTCAAAGATAATGGCCAATGGCTCTGCAATCATATTCGCCAACTCCTTTTAGCACCCTTGGATGCAGTGCATCAGGCCCCATGCACTTGTGCTCGTCCAGCTTTTCTAAATAGTCCTGAACCACTTCTTTCTCCACAGAGGGCTGGTCATCTCCTCCCCATGCTGTGCTGCCCAGTGCAGCAGTCTGGGAGCTGACCTTGTTCATGAAGACAGAGGCAAAAAAAGCATTGAGTACGTTAGCTTTTTCCACATCCTCTGTCACTAGGTTGCCTCCCTCATTCAGTAAGGGGCCCACACTTTCCTTGACCACCACCTTCTTGCTACATACCCGAAGAAACCCTTCTTGTTACTCTTAACATCCCTTGCTAGCTGCAACTCCAAGTGTGATTTGGCCTTCCAATTTCACTCCTGCATGCATGAGCAATATTTTTATACTCCTCCCTGGTCATTTGTCCAATCTTCCACTTCTTGTAAGCTTCTTTTTTGTGTTTAAGATCAGCAAGGATTTCACTGTTAAGACAAGCTGGTCGCCTGCCCTATTTAATATTCTTTCTACACTTTTCTACTTGTAACAAACTGTATGGGCTTCCAAACAGCATCTTCTGGCAAATCATATTAAACCTACTCCAATATTCTAATCCCATAAAATTCATGTTCCATACGAAAAGAACGAGGAGTACTTGTGGCACGTTAGAGACTAACAAATTTATTTGGACATCTTTTTGCTGATACAGACTAACACAGCTACCACTCTGAAACCATGTTCCCATACAGGGGCTAGTGGGCATTGCATCAGCAATGGAGGTGTTTTTTCTTTAGATATCGCATTAGAACCTATCATGGTACTGATTCAGTACATATTAAGCAATGTAATAGCACAGTACTTCACAGGAAAACACTATATTTGGATTAGATGACTGTTATCTGAAAGTGTGGCTTTAAAGTGCAGCCAAGCAGATCAAAGCATGGAGCAGAGGAACTGTAAAAGCACTTGCCATTTGAATCATTCTGTGAATTGGTTGGTCGATGTGACTTCCTTTTTATATCAATTTGCCTCCATGACATCAATGGTAGCGTTTGTTTCTGAAACACTCTCTACATAATCTAGAAATAGGAATATAAAATGAAATGTCTAGTGATGTAGTACCAGGCTAACAATGGTTCAAAAACATAGTAAGCCAAGGTCAGTTGTTGATATCCCCTCCAGCATGCAAACCTTTTCAGAAGTGGAATGGATCAAGAAGGGTGATGAGTTATGAAAGTCTAAGGGAAAAAACAACCTTGGGGATATAGTTTGTCACTAAAATCTTGTCAGTGAAATTAAACTGCATTCTGCAGGTTGACCTCTTTGCCATACTGAACTTTGCTTCCTTTCTTGGCCAAATAGTGATGCAGACCTTTCAGGCATTTTTTTAACCTATTTAAAATGTCATGCAGAGGTAAAGCAAAAGAGGCTTGCCCTCCACCTCCCTTTGCTTCTTTCAAAATGATCTACTTTTGCTGACCCTTCTATTTTATTATAGAATACATTTGCTAGAGGGAATATTAAACCTAATCAGGTCCTCAGGAAATCTGTAATGTGTCAATTTCTGTGGTAAGAGAAATCTGCTGCAGATTCAGAAATGTCTGTGACACCAATGTAGAATGATATTCGGCAGAAGTCACCACGTAGCTGCAGAACAGGATATATGGTTTCTCAGTTCCCTGGCTATGTAGTCGATTTCTCAGTGTTCAAAATACTATTTTTTTTTAAACACCTTTTTTGATGAGCTCCTACAAGTCCTAGTGGGAAGGGTTGTCCTGTTAGGATTCCTAATGTAATGCCTGTGATATAAATAACACTGCTCTACAGCCAAAATGCTTCTGAAATAAATGTAGTCAAACTTTACTAATTCTGGGTCACTGAGAACTAAAATGATGCTTAAAATTGTTGATTGGCTCTAGTTTTCAAGATATGCTTTTGGGTCAGTATATACAACCCTTGACTTGGGAATGGCGGAGGATAAGTGAGTTATAAAGGGAAGGGATCTCAATTTAAACCAGAAATGACTAAAATATGTCTTTGACTCGATCTATGAATAAATCAATGACTGGGTTTGGACAGTACTTGCTTTTTAGGCAAAACAATGAATGATGCAATCTGAAGCTGGTATTGCGTCATACATGATATGAATTGCATCATGTTATTCCGAGAAGTCATGGATGATGCAATCATAACGAAGCTTACATCACTCTGCTGAACAAATTGCCCTATATCAGCTCTAGAAATCATACAGTGTCATGCTTTCTTATTTGTCAGTGTTTGATTTTGCAAAGGGACACATTTCTGTTTAGCCAAAGTGAGCAGAGATGCCTCGTACTTGTGTGAACAGTGCAGATAACTTCTGCTGTGTTTGTGGTGAAGTGACTTTTGCATCACAAAAGCGCAGTATAACTACTATGGTTAAGAAAGCCTATCACCTTTATTTTGGCTACAAAATTGGAGATCAGGACAAGAGACAGGCCCCACACATATGCTGCAACACTTGTGCAACAAATCTTCGCCAGTGGTTGAACAGGAAAAGGAAATCTATGCCTTTTGCAGTGCCAATGATTTGGAGAGAGCCAACAGATCATACCAGCAATTGTTACTTCTGCATGGTGCCTCCAGTTGGGAAAGGTGTGTCAAAGAAGAAAAAGTGGACTGTGCATTATCCAAACATTCCATCAGCTATACGCCCAGTACCCCACAGAGAAGGACTGCCGGTTCCTGATGCACCAGAATCATTCTCACTTGAGTCAGACAAGGAAGAGGATGAAACTTCTGGTCCTGAACCATCAATGTCACAGGACCCAAATTTTCTCCCATCCTCCTCCTCTGAACCACACCTCATAACACAAGATGAACTGAATGACCTTGTCAGGGATTTGGAACTACCCAAGAGTAAGGCAGAGCTGTTGGGCTCCAGACTACAGCAGTGGAATCTCCTGGCAGGTGATGTTAGGGTTTCCATGTTCCGTGACCGTCAAAAGGATCTTGTCCCATTCTTCTTCATGGAAGGTGATCTTGTAGCTTGCAACAACATCGATGGTGTGATGGCAGCCCTCAACATAGTTCACGATCCAGATGAGTGGAGACTGTTCATTGATTCATCGAAGACGAGTCTGAAAGCTATTTTACTGCATATTGGCAATATTTTGCCATCCATTTCAATTGGTCATGCAGTCCATATGAAGGAAACCTATGACAACATGAAACAACTTTTGAGGTGCATAAACTATGACCAACATCAGTGGCAGCTCTGTGGCGATTTGAAGGTTGTTGCTCTCTTCCTTGGTCTGCAGACTGGATATACAAAGTACTGCTGTTTTCTCTGCGAATGGGATAGTCGTGCAAGAGATTCCCACTATATCAAGAAAGATTGGCCACTCCAACAGTCATTAGAGCCTGGGAGGAAAAGTGTTCAGCATCCACCACTTGTTGAATCAAGGAAGATTTTGTTCCCACCCTTACACATCAAGCTGGGTCTGATGAAGAACTTTGTCAAGGCCATTGACAAAACACAAGCAACTTTCAAGTACCTCTGTGGAAAATTTCCAAGGTTAAGTGAAACTAAGATAAAGGAAGGTATCTTTGTTGGTCCTCAGATTCGTGAACTTCTTCGAGATGATGAATTTGACCGTGCACTGCATGGCAAGGAAAAGACGGCATGGAAAGCCTTCCAGTTAGTGGCAATAAATTTTCTCGGAAACAACAAGGCAGACAACTACAGATTGTTGGTGGAAAACCTCCTCAAGGCATACTAAAGTCTTGGTTGCAACATGTCACTAAAGATACATTTTTTGCACTCTCATCTAGATTTTTTTTTTTCCACCGAACTGCAGAGCAGTGAGCGACGAGCACGGCGAGCGATTTCACCAGGACATTGCAACAATGGAAAAAGGCTATCAGGGCAAATGGAGTCCATCTATGCTTGCAGACTATTGCTGGACAGTGACAAGATGTGCTCCATTTAATGAATACAAGAGACAAGCCAAGAAGCGCTGAGTAGACACTGAATAGGACTAAACTATGTACATAATAGTTTTTTGCCTTTTGTTTCATAATAAATTTTATTTATATAACCCTTTAAAAATCAGCAAAAGTGTTACATAAACAGGACGGGTAGAATTTTATCATGTAAAGCAACCATAAACACATGAAAAGACCTAGGTTTACAATTTATGATTAAAACTCTACTATCTACACAATATACATAGTCATAAAATGTAAAAACTTAAATATCTTAGAAACAGTAGCCAATCAGTTGTTTTGATTGTCATATTTGAATTCAGCACATCAAAATACATAATAAATAGCACATTTTATCTCTGAAGCAGACGACTTCTCAAAAATTGTAGACCAGTGTAATCAGTCAAGTTTTTATATTTGTAGTACCTGTTCTTAGGAATTTTATTTTTTATTTGTAATATGTGACTTGTGACTGGTGTTTTTTTTTTGTTTTGTTTTGTTTTTTTGCATCAGTTGAGAAGTTTCAAACTGGATTTTAGCTTGTGAAAATCCTGTTATACATACACAAAACACAACATATATTTCAATATTAAAATAGGTGGGTTTTTTTCAAATAAGCCTAAATGTTACCCAGATCTTGCAATCCTTACCCTGGTTCCGATTGAGTCCCCTGGGCACTACTATGATATAAATAGCAGTGGGCCATGGAATTGCTTGCTGAAAAATCCTCCCGGTAGAAAGACCAGAAAAAAAAAATCTCTTTCTGCTCCAAACATATTGATAGATAGCAGTATTTTATAGCCAGGTGCTACATTCATTCTAATTCAATTATCCTCTGACAGCATGTGTCAATAAATAAACAGGATGGCAGAAAATCACTGAAACTGAAGGAAGTGGAGGGGACTGTCTTTTAGATCGTGTTTCAATTTTAACTTTTTAAAGTAATTTTTAGAGCTTCCCAGATATTTTTTGGGAGGTAATATGGATGTTCTTTAAAAGGGGTCTGTGACAGTCCTTTGGCCCTGTTAAGTCCAAGATGATCAGCACACCTGTCCCTCCCTAGCTGGTCCTCTTGCTCAGGTGAAGAGAGGCTTTTCCTGCTATTCACAACTGGAGTAGAATAGTTTGCTATATGAAAGAAGGAACAGTAACCAGTGCCATTCATATTTCATGAGCACTTTCCCTCTAGCCTTCTGGTTTCAATTTTGCTCATGCCTTTCTGAAATATTTGCCATTGGGGCTGATGTTTGTCAGGCTTTGGGTATCTGCCTGAAGGTGATTTGTTTTTGAAAAGAAATGGGTTGGCAATTCTGAGTATGAAGACAGTGAATATAATATACTCTTCCTATTATAAAGTAAGTCTTACAACCTTTTTTGAACAGCTCCTCAACAAAAAAGTTAATTTTGGGTAAAAAGTTCAATTTGGGCATGAAAATGACCCTTTTTTCAAAGAAATGCCTCTGTGTATTCAGATGAACATTAGTTTGGATTTGGCCAAGTTAGAACTGCTTGAAAATTGCACTCTGAGTCAGACATGATGCATTGTTCTTAAAAAAATATATATTATTGCGGATTTTATTGTTGTTTTCTTCCTGCTACGTTCATGAAACGTGCAGCTATGGAAAGCCGTGTGTCAAACACGTGTGGAAACCCAACTACACACTGACAAGTATAATTGGAGAGTGCAGGAGCTGAGGCCAGGACTCCATAAGATGAAAAAGTGTTAGTGGGAGTTGCAGCCCATTTTGTAGGAAGAATCCCCAGCCTGGGCTCCAGAACCTCATTATGACATCCGGCCATGTAGTTCCAGGTCTTGGAATTGACACGTGATATCAAATAATTTCAAATCTGCAGTGATTCAAATTCCTGGGAAGTGATGATCCTCGTCTCCCCTTACCCCTACCTGCTTTCCACTTGAAAAAACAAAAACAAACAAAGAAAACCCCCATCCTATGTTAAGAGAAGGTAAAGGTTGCAAGGATAAATACTTAAAAAGAAGGAAAATTCACATTTAAAGCTGCATATATAACCTTTACTGATTCTGTTCTGTGTAGGCATTGCTGTACCGTCTTTAATTACACAATCGTGTCATACTTCTCAGATAATATAGTTCAATGTGTTACAGTTTCTTTCTTGACAATCTTGGATTCAACCTTCTCTCTCTTTTGATGGAGTTAGTTCATAGCTGGGCAGTGAACATGCTTGAGTTTTTCGGGGGAGGAGCCTGATTATGCAATGGAACTGTTGTTTGTATCACTGTAGTAGCTAGGAGCCCTGGGCATGGGCCAAGACACCAGCTGCTGAACAAAAAGATGGTCTGTGTCCCAAAGAACTTACACTCTACCTATAAGATAAGAGACAACAGATAATAAAACATAGACAGATGGAGGAGTACAAGGAAAAAATGAAATAATATTGATCAGCATAGCCTCGGCACACCAGCAGCCTAACTGTTGTCTAATTTTTTGTAGGCATCAGGGAGGAGAGATCTTTAAGGGGGATGTTGAAGGATAATGAGGTAGTTTTGGGGACTTTCATGGGGAGCTCCTCAGAAGTGTTAGTGGGTAGCATGGGAGAAAGAATGAAGGTGCTTGTTTGCAAATTTAACGTGGGCAACAAAAGCTGCATCATGGGCTGACCAAAGGCAGTGGTCGACATCTTGATAGTGAATGAGAGGTGATAGATAGGGTGGGGATAGGCTGTGAAAGGGCTTGCAAGCAGAGGCCTCATCTATAGTAGGAATTTATATTGCTATATTTATGTCTCTCAGGTGTGAAAAATCCATACCCCTGAGAGATGTAGCTATTCCAACCTAACCCCTGATGGAAGAATTTTTCCGTCAGCTTAGCTACTGTCTCCTGCAGAGATGGAATACCTATGCTGATGGGAGAAGCCCTCCTGTCAGTGTAGGTAGTGTGCAAGCACCACAGATTTATAAGTGTAGACAACCCAAAGAGAAGTAGCTTATGTTGGATGAGATAGAGAAGGGATTTGTATATTCTTTAAAAAAAAATGAACACAAATGGTCAAATCTTCAAAAATCACCTCAGTTTTTGCACCTTCAAATTGTGTATACAAACAATTTCTGGGTGTACGGTCAGTTGTGTTTCTGTATACCTAATTTGTTGGTGCAATAAGTTAGATATCTAAATTACGTTATCAGAACCCATAAAATTGCAGGTGCAAAATTCCACTTCCAGTTATTTGTATTCCCAATGCGGCAGACACAAAAAGAGAGGTTCTTGAATTTTACAGCCAATACTGAATCCTGCATGCTTGGAACTGCAGACAGTTGCATATTATTACTACCAGTGCCTAGAAATACCAATAGCTTCCTAAATTATGATTCACTCAAAATGTTCTTAGTCTTATGCCAAAAACTGGCACAGAAGTAACACAGAAATAGATGTTCCATGTTCTAGACAGAGAATTTTAGGCCAGAATTCCTAGAGCTGTATCAATCCTACCAATCTCATTTTGAACAGCATAGGAAAATACAGCTCGAACAGTACATCTTTACAAGTGATGTTTTCTCACAAATCAGTTTCACTTCAGGCCAAAACCATAGTCCCCAGACAACATAGATCAATTTGACTAACAAAACTTTTGTTGAATTTGATAAATGTGAGAAATGTAGCACAATGGCTATAGATTTTTTTTAAAGGCTTTTGATACTGTGAATCACACCATTCTATCAAATAAACTGTCACTGCAGGGCAGTCATGGGCATTATTTATGCTGGCTGAGGTCTTATCTGTCTAGCGGGAAACAGACTGTAATATCAAACATTCCCGTATCAGGTATTGCAACGGTGAGGAATATCAGAGCACCACTAGGAATGTGAGAAATACTCCAAATATAATTTAGGTAGGCAGTGAACTATCCAGGTCTCTGCTTATTTGCTCACTGATTCTATAGGCACCTTATAGACATTTTATAGGCACAATAACGTCTCTTTCTGGTTTGTTGGCTTTATCTGGCATTAGGTAGATATCATCGCTAAGCATTAACATTGGATCTGTAATCAGAAAACCATGCATCTTTAGAAACATGCCACAATGTGTCATGATGTTCTGTTGCTCATGCTGTTGCTCGTTATTCTGTATAGCATCTGATTTATAATAGATTTTTAAAACCCCGCTGTTAATATACACCTTCCATTTTTATGAGAGAATACTGAAGAGCCCTGAGCTGATTAAACAGTATTGAAAAGATATAGACAAATTGTGTAGTGTTGAGCACAGAACAACAAAAATGATTAGTGGCTAGAGGAGATTACATAGGAGAATATTATAAGTGCTATGTATAACCAGATGAAGCAATGGCTAATGGGGACATAACTGCCTACATCAGAATGGTATAAACACGAAGGCTGAAAAAAGCATTAGGCTGCTGTAACTTACATTGTGGCAGATGGGAATAGCCGAAGGGAGCAGGAGTGTTGTAAGCAAGACACGAGAAGTAATTCTTCCACTCTACTCCGTGCTGTTTAGGCCTCAACTGGAGTATTGTGTCCAGATCTGGGTGCCACATTTCAGGAAGGATGTGGACAAATTGGAGAGAATCCAGAGAAGAGTGACAAAATTATTAAAGGTCTAGAAAACATGACCTATGAGGGAAGATTGAAAAAATTGGGTTTGTTTAGTTTGGAAAAAAGAAGACTGAGAGGGGACATGATAACAGTTTTCAAGTATGTGAAAGGTTGTTACAAGGAGGAGGAAGAAAAAATGTTCTCCTTAACCTCTGAGGATAGGACAAGAAGCAATGGGTTTAAATTGCAGCATTTAGGACATTAGGAAAAACTTCCTAACTGTCAGGGTGGTTAAGCACTGGAATAAATAGCCTAGAGAGGTTGTGGAATCGCCATCATTGGAGATTTTTAAGAGCAGGTTAGACAAACACCTGTCAGGGATGGATGGTCTAGATAATACTTAGTCCTGCCATGAGTGCAGGGGACTACTAGATGACCTCTTGAGGTCCCTTCCAGTTCTATGATTCTATGCTCTCTCCCATTAGCTGCTGTCACAAGTAATGAGCCCGTTGGTGGGTGAGTACAGAGATACTTTAAGCCTTGGGATGGCAAGTGGGTAACTGTGGTACCAGAGGTTGAATCACTGGCAGTGGTGACCAGGGCATACCTTGGTAGAAAAACCCCAAAGGGAGGAACAAGACCAAAAACTTTTCTTTAGTTCTGTTTTTAAAAAAACAACTTACTAACTATCCTAAGAACTAGAGTGTGTGTGTGTGTGTGTGTGTGTACACTACATTACACAAAGGCTGAGAGAAGAACTGCTCTGGTATAAAATAACAACAATAGCGGGTGGTCAGAAGGAAGTGAGAGGGCCTGGGACAGCTCTGCCTTTATATCTGCGTGCGGTGGCACATGGTAGTGGGCAGCTTAAGCTGCCCAGTGGGTAACACTAACAGAAAAAGTTTCTGATGGTCATACACTGAGCACACAGACACCGAGAGTGGAATATACATATGCAATCACTCAAAGAATAAACAACATTTCTTCTTTCCTGACACATAGACTGATTTAATTTCATTCCTGGTAGCTGTCTAATTAATAACACTAGCACAGAGCACAATATTCATTCTGAACAGTTTGCACTAATTGTTTCAAACTTGTGCTGAGATGAACATGAAGAGTTTATATTTTGCATGCACTGGACCTGCAGGGGGGTGAGTCATTTGTACTACAAACACCTGTATCTAATGAGATGGATGATTATTGCAATACATTATTTGTGAAAGTGCTTTGTGTCTTTTGTTTACATAATTTTGCTAATGTGAATTCCCCAATTGTCTGATCGTTCAGTTAATCTATCATAGGACTAGAATTAGAATAACTGCACTATTGCTACAGAGTTCTCCAGGTAGGGCAACGAATGCAGATTATTTCTATCACACAAACATAAAATATATAACTTTGTTTTAGGGTTAACGTATACAGATGCTCTAACATAGCTACAGTATTTGCATGAGAAACAGATGGTTTTAATATAGTTGGCAATTATCATGTACATTTGTTCTAACATAGCTACAGCATTTGCATGATTAACAGATGATCTTACTTTACAGCACTGATATTCAGCATATCCTTCCTCACACCTTGACATCATGGGTCCGTACACTTTTTCCTTAGCAACCCCCAACTCTCTTTAGGTTTGCCCAAAATGTTGTGGACATTGTCCATGTTTCAGACAAATTGTACTGACCACATAGCTCCAAACAGGGCCGGCTCCAGGCACCAGGGGCGGCAGCTTGTAGTAGGCGGCATTCCGCCCAATCCTAGGGCAGCACGGCCGCTTTTTTTTTTTTCCGCGCTCCGGCCGCCCTGTAGGGGGTGGCGGCACAGAGGAGTGGAGCGCCCTGCAGCAAGCCCGGCAGGGCAGCCCGCGTCCTTCCCTCACAGCCAGCAGGAGCGGTGTGGAGCCCTCCCAGCAGGGGCAGCGCCCCGCTGAAGCCCTGGCCGTCCCCCTTCTTTCTCTCCCCCCTCCCCATCCCTGGGGCACATCTGCAGCGCAGGGAGTCCCCCTGCACACCCAGGGCTCCAGCCGCGCCACAGGTTTTTTTTTTTTTTGCTTGGGGCAGCCAAAAAGCCAGAGCTGGCCCTGGCTCCAAAAAGACCATTTCTAAGAATTAGGGAGTAGTGGTCCAATATGTTCTCCTTTTGATTGTTAGTTGCAGACCTGCACATTAAGATATCTCCCTCTACTGGACAATTGTACAAATTCATTGGGCTTTCTCCCCTTACTAAAATAATTTGCATACTAACCTAACCCTTAGATATCAAGTGAAGGGTTTACTTTTAATTATTCAAAATTCATGAGCCAGTTGTCCTACAGCATTAGCCACGGTTGTGACTCTTTGTTGTAAATGATTGTTACTTGAGTCTGTAGATTCACAAAGAATCACATCATGATGGTAATACAATTTTTGTAAGAGTAGTGCTGGGTGATGCTCCACATCAGCAGAAGTGGTTATTCCTTCTCTCACAGAAAGAGAGGTATGAACAGTCTCAGGTCATTCTTCCCATGCTTACACTGAAATGGGATGGAGTAACAGACACCTAGTAAGAACAGAAGGAACACTTAAGAACATGAAGAACATCCAGGATGATATATTGATTCACAACATAAATGTCTTAACTCATTTCTCCTGCTTGTAATATTAATGCCACATGGAAGCAGCAGTTGGCTAAGAGAAACTGAGGCACTTCATTGCTGGAAAACTGGCAATTCAGAATGCTGATACCTCATCAAATGTGTCATAAAATCCTGAATGCAAAAGGAGAATAAGAAAGGAAAGAAACTTCCACAAAATCCTCTGTTTTAATGCACAGATGTGCACATTAAAACCATCAAATACAAAGACCAGGATCACAAATACCAATCAGAGAAATAGAAATTGATATGATGTACCCACTTCTTCCAAATCTTCTAGAGGTAGATGACAGCTCCCCATGTTTCCTGCCATAGGCCTTGCAGGAAAATTTCTTCCTAACTACAAATCTGTGTCCAGATTATGCTTGCATATGATCTCCCCTGCTCTGAAGAGGATGGGGGTCCAGATCAGACACCTTCTCGCAATGACACCGTCCACTCCCTCTGATTCCTGCATCCCTTGCAGGTGGCAGTCTGTGGGATTGGCAGCAAGTGCAGGATGTGTTGTCTCCCCCACTAGTTCCACATAACTTACCCTCTCTGGAGTGGCATTACCTTTTCTTAGTATCTCCTTTTTTATGGATCTCCTCCATGTTGGAGGAACCCCTACACTTTCAGGGAGACATAAGGGAGTAGCCATTACCATGAGTATCAATTGGACCAAAAGCCCATAGTGTGGTCCAGAGCACAGATCTTGGGTGCGGGAGGGGTCTTCTAGTTCCTCAGGTCAGCTCCCTGGCTTACTTACCACTCACAATGTTTGGGAGAGAAATTTCATGAGGAACTGGTCTTGTTGAGTCCCTCACCCCATGCCTCTGTACATCGAAGGCTACTTTTCAATACTTTCTCCACAGGAGGGGATGCTCCTTGCCTCAGAAATCGGTATTAAACATTAAGCATATGCAGGCATATGATCAGCAGTTTGCCTATCATGTAATGAACAACAAGTATGTGCCCAATTTCATAGCAGAAAAAAATAGCCTTGTCAAGTCCATGCAGACTGTGGAGAAACTCAAAAGTTTGCATCAGTTGTTTCCAGAAATAGATTTTGAAATTCATGAATTTCAAAGGATGGAAAATTACTTGGACACTACCAGTATTTCAGGATAAAAAGGAGGTGATGGCCACAGTTTTCAGAAGAGATTTCTCATGGGGTAGGGGGAAAGAATGTCTAAGTTTTTGGATGGCTGGCTTGATTCATCCAGTGCCTGACTTCCAGAAGTGCTGATTACTGATAGCTGGAGCTGGGGGAAGAGAAGCTGAATATTTGAAGAAAGGCAAATGTGGGAAGGGGTGGAATGAGTCAAGATCTGTGTAAAGAGGATAATTCCAGCACAATGGAATAAAAATGGTATAAAACTGATGCAAGAGAAAGGGGAAACCAGGACTAGATGTGTTAGGATGAATTAGCGAATATAGTTTTCCATTGCAAATATACAGTTATCCCAATTTAAACTCATGTGCTGCTTCTCTGTAAACCCAGGCTTGCAGAAAATGGGTTGTAGACTACCAAGAGGAGCAGTGCAGGGATGAGCTCTTACCCACTGCCCCCCTCACTTTTCCTGCCACATTCACATCCATAGGACATGAACATCAGGTCTATTTAAATGCTAACACTACTAAAAAGGAAGGTATTGTTTTAAAAGCAATCAAGAATGTAAATACAAAAACCAATGGGCAAAATTGCCTCTGTGTCATTGTCCTCCAATTCCATGGAATGCCTCTGTGGGGGTGGGCTCTATGGGTGGAGATGGTACATGGCAATGTAACAGGTTCTCTTTGTGGCATTCTCCTCCCACCAACCCAAGAGGGGATTTCCTTAGTAATCCACTTCTGACTTCTTTATTCTCACAGCAACATGAATACGCTGACGGCAAGGGTGTTCTAGGGGAAGTCGCTGGTAGAGTTGTCCCTCAAAGCAAAGGAACAGGGAAAGCCAGGAGGCACTGCAGAGACACAGGACCTTCATGTGATGACTCTGACATGCCCTAAAGTCTGTGTGGATCCAAGCAGTCTTTGCACTAAAGAGCATGTAGGGCAGCAAGCTTTGAATGCATGAAGGAACAATACAGTCTTTGGAAGAAGTAATAGACATACTAACTGACCATTTTTTCCTTAAACTGATGCAGAGGAAGATTTCAAAATTGAAACTAAAGAGGCCTGGTATCCGTGCTAAAAATGTTGTGTAGATTCTTGCTGTTAGTTTTTCTAATCAGGCTTAAAAGTAGAAAGAACAGGAAATGTGGGTTGTTGTTTTTTCCCGGAAGCCATCATTATTTTGTCACCTGGCTACGTTGTGAGTCACCAGGAAACCTGGAGACAGGCTCATAAGAGGTAATAGTAATACACCGTTGGCTGCTGAGCATTCTTTCTCAAACACAACTATTTAAAGAGTGGTCTGCAGCTGAAAATAAAATGTGACTGGCTTAATCATGTCCCTTTTTAACATGTTTTTAGAGTCTTAATAGCAATAAGACTTAGGTTTTGCCATTCATTTTTTTTTTCTACATGAGTCAGATTGCGAGCCATAGGTGCTTTGCCCAAAGTATTCAGTGAGCACAAATAAGGAATATATTCAAAGAAAATCAGGACCAGTTTACTAATGAAAAAGGGTGACAGTAATTTTAAAGAATCATAGCCACAAATAGTTTAACCAGTTCTATGTATGTAACAAAACAGTGATTTAGCACAGGCTGAGTTAGTTATCTACTGTACTATGAAACTAACCATTTGCTTCCTAAACAATGCTGGAGGCTTCAATTCAGTTGCTTCCTATACTATACCATGATCACACAATATTAATCCCTTTAATCATTAGTAAAAGAAGATTCTTGTCCATGATTAAATACGTGCCACAATAAATGGTCAGAAAAGAGCTGTCTACATGCTTCCCTACTCTGATGCATTTCTATTACTAAATACCTTTAAGCCAACACATGTGCTCTAGGATAAAATGCCCTGATATTCATAAGCTTTAAAACCATTGAGTAAGGCCTGTAAAGTCAAGGAGGTTTTAATGTCTTTGATGCCAACAACTTTCCTGCAACCTTGAAGTCCACAGTGTATTTTTATTTCAGTCATCCATTTGTAGTCAGAGCACAGAGTGTATGTCCAGAGCTGAGCTGCTGCCCTTTTTCTGGATATCCATTGTAAGCCTCCGGCACTGTGAATCCTAAATGCATGTTCTTTTGTGAGGAAAGCGTGACAACAGGCTCTCTTTTTTTATATATATATATGAAAGGATTCTCAGGTAGTTCATATAGGAGAAAGTATAAAGTGACTACAGTTTTAACTAGCATTCTCCAAATGATACCCCAATTCAGAATCTGTGTAAGTTATTATGGGCAGCTCAGTCCATGAACAGCTGCACATTAATAACATTCATAAGTGAAAATCAAAAGTTTTATGGGTTCCAAATTTGATCACTGCCAGATAACATACAGTAGTTCTTCCTGTTTAAGAGAAAATGTTGTGTTCTCAGGAATGGGTGCCAAGATGTACATTTTTATTAACTTAACCACAGCTAAATGAATTTGTATGTTAATTTAAAATATCAGTTAAAGGAAGCCGGCAAATACTCGTGCCATTGAGGCATTAATGTCTTAGTCTTTGTGAATTATGACATTCTTAGAATTGAAGGTTGGATTTGAGGGTATTGATATGACTGTTTTCAGAAAGAGTATTTATATGAGGCAGTATGGTGTAAGGGAATGAGCACAGGACAGCTAAATCAGAAACTCCATAAATTCTAATCCTCTCTCTGCCACTCATCCTGCAGTGTGATCTTTGATAAATCATTTAACATCTGCTTCTTTCATTCCCCATCTGTAAAATGAGATTAATACTTACTTTGTGATGGCCCATGGGGGTTGAGTAAATGAGCAGAGGTTTGTACAGTACTTTGAGGATCAAAACCTCTATGGCTAAGGCTACACTATTACCTAGGTGTGAGTCTCCACTCGTGTACAGTTACTTGCACAATTTCACATTGAGCTAGTGTGAGTATAAATAGTAGTGTAGCCATGGTAGCATGAGCAGTGGTGACATGGCGAGTACAAATCTTGTGCCATTGCTGCTACCACGGCTACACAATGAGAGAATGTGTGAATATGAGCTAGGAATCATATCCCAGGCTCGTAGTGTAGACATAGCCTATATGGAGTGGTGGGTAGTAGCAGTATGCTGTGTCAGAATAGAATCCTTTATATTTCCCTTGAAAATTCAGGGTCCAAACCTGCTGGGGCTGAAGTTAATGGAAAAAAAAATGTGAAGTGCTAAGGCCCCAACTCCTGCTGGTTTCAATACTCTGTAACGCACAGTATTGAACCTTTTACATTTCTCTTTATGGTCTTATTACATGACACATAGTATAACAATATATCCCAGAAACATTTTCTTCTTAAGATGATGCTGATCCTATCTCTCCAGTAATCTGCTGAAACCTCAGTATAGATTTGGCATGGCTGTAAACAGGGCCGGCTCCAGGCACCAGCCTAGCAAGCAGGTGCTTGGGGCGGCCACTCTGGAGAGGGGCGGCAGGTCCAGCTATTCGGCAGCAATTCGGCGGACGGTTCCTCGGAGTGAAGGACCTCCCGCCGAATTGCCGCCACAGATCGCGATCGCGGCTTTTTTTTTTTTTTTTTTTTTGGCTGCTTGGGGCAGCCAAAACCCTGGAGCCGTCCCTGGCTGTAAAGGTCCAACGATCCGAGCGAGCAACAACGTTTGGATCAGGTATGGGAAGGGTAGGAAAAGAAGTACTTTGAGAGGTAACTGACAGCAGTGACAGGTTTGGGTCCAAGGAGAACTGTTGTAGTCAAAGAAGGAGGAAGGAGCTGGGAGAAGTAAATATTTTGTATTAAATATGGCAATTTTGTATTCCAATAGATATTCTTGCATTGAAAAAAAAAATCACTCCTCTAGCTTCACAACTTGATGAGAATGGCCTTCAAAACCTTATAGTTTGGATATATCTAAAGTTCAAACAGATCAAAGTGATCTAAGAGAACAATGATGCAAACATAAATCTAATAATATAAAAGATCTGCAAAATTGTATCTGCAATAAAATCCCGACCCTTTGCTCACCTCTGGAAGCCTTTGGCAACACCCAACTTTTATGCATGAGAAAGTTGGATGTCATTCAAAAAGTCTGATCATTTTAGCCACTCTGAACATCAGTCAAAATTATGAAAATGTACATGAACATCTTCTAGTTAGACATGTTTGAATAGGTCCTATTCTTCTCCTGGCTTTTCATCTATTACATGCTTCATAGACTTCTGCAATGACAGAAGACTAGCAAAATAATGTGTTTCTGCTCTATGACAAAAGGGATGAGACCTGACCTCTGAGGAGGCTTATGGTTCACTTGTGCCAGAATCTAACTTTCTGCAGAAAGCGAAAGCTTGAAATATTCCCTTGTTTTAAAAGCAACACAAAAATAAATAAATAAAAGGAATCTCTTACACTGTTAAGCTGGGGTTTCTCATGAAATTTGCGGTATAGTCCAAAACGTCACTGAATCAGAAATAAACTTTCTTTAAAAATAAAAATCTTTGTTACATATTTGAGGCTAGATGCTGGCCTCCAGCATGGTCCTTTTTCTCTGCTCTGATGCAGCAGTGAAGCTGGCTTAATTGGGGAAAGCTGCTATCTGTTGCCACGCAACCCTCTCCCAGTACCACGGGGGCATGGTAGGTCGTTTTCTTGGGTGGTCCCAGTGACTGGCAGGTTCCCAAGCTCTGTATAGTTCGCAGGGGATCCAGGTGTTCTGGGGGACTGAGCTACTGGCTTCTTGTACTTAGGGCAAGAGTGAGGAGTAGAAAGGAACCCCAAGCCCCAGCCAGAAAAAATTCCGTGAGCCAGATCCTGGCCTCTTCTGTGGGATACTTTGCTCCCCTTGAGTAGCACAGAGCAGCCAGCAAGCCAGCAGACCTGCTCCATTAGGATTCCCTCTAAATTCAGGAATCTTTAGGTATTGTACAATCCCCATAGTAGCTCATATACTGCCCCTTTCCTGGTCCCTGCTGAAGGGACATGTCTGGAAGAACCGGGTCCTGGCTGGGTGGCTAAACTAACTTAGGGTTACCATATTTTAATATTCCAAAAAGAGGACACTCCACGGGGCCCCAGCCCCGCCCCAACTCTGCCCCTTCCCCTGAATGCCCCGCCCCCCTGCTCCTCCCCCTCCCCTGCTTCCCGCGAATCAAATGTTCGCGGGAAGCCTGAAACAGGCAGGCAGGCAGGCAGCCAGCAGGTAAGCTGGGGCTGGGGCTGGGGCTGGGGCGGGGGCAGGGGGCGGGCGCGAGGAGGTGCGGCCCAGTCTGGCCCCCCTGGCCAAGAGGCTCTGGCCCCGGCATCTCCAGCTCAGGCCAAGTGCACTGGCCCCGGCCGAGCAGCTCCGGCCTGCCCCGGCGACTCCGGCCCTAGCATCTCCAGCTCGGCTCGGGCCCCAGGGCACCGGCCCCGGCCCTGACCGAGCGGCTCCGGCCCCGGCCGAGCAGCACTAGCTGACAGCCAAGCACCCCCAGCCCCGGTCCCAGCGGCTCCGGGCCCGGCCCCAGTGGCTCCAGGCCAGACCCAAGCCCCACGACCCCTCCCTATTTTCCCAGACATGCCCCGCTTTTTGGAATTTCCTCCCAGACGGGGATTTGAGAACCAAAAAGTCGGACATGTCCGGGAAAATCCGGACGTATGATAATCCTAGCTAACTACAACTGCCAGAACGGACTTTAAGGTTGTGGAAGCTGACCTGAGGTTGCTCTACTCCTTCCCCATGACTGACCTGGTGGCTAGTCTCTGGATTGGGGAGGGGGTGGCAGGAGATGGGATGCATAGAATTGTCTGTGTAGCTAAGACACAGCTCAGGATCTGGGCCCATGATTCCAATATATTAAAATAAGCAATACAGAACATAATGCTGCTTGGAAAGTGCACAATGCGGTTCTTGCCTTGAACCTTATTATTTCTTTGCCAAAGTTAATAAAAATCTATGATTTCTTCAGGTCATTGTTGACCTGGGGTCATATTTTGAAATAAGCTACAGTAAAAAGCAATGCACTCCCAATCTGACTGTGTCAAGCCTAGATTGCTCCCTTTTCTGAATTACTTTCTTTTATATGGACAAAAGATTTTATTCAGTATTCTAGAGTTTAAAATGTAATCAGATCTGTAAACTTTATCCAAACTTTATTTTACATCACTTACTGGAAAATGCTCAGCTTTTTGTTGATAGCTCAGATTTAATATTCTTGAAACTTAATGTCCTGTTAGGATGCTTCCGGGGACATCCAGGCTTATGAGGCACCTTGCGGCCACCTGCCCTTGGCATGAGGGAGCTTGGCTGTACCTGCTGGGGGGGTCAGTTCCCCAAGTCCACTGGCCATGGGCAACACGAGCCACCATTCTAGGCTTCACAGGCCCCAATGTCTCTCTCTAGGTTAGCAATAGGGATACTCCAACTCTTGAATCTCCCGAGCATTTCCATGGAGTGCCTAGCCCCTGGTCCACTGGACATTGGCAGTATTCTCAGATTTGCTGCTTTTAAAGAAACAGTACATCCCAGCTTACCTGTTCCACCTCAGATTCCCCACTCCGCTTAACACAGAGCACTTAGATATGTTTACAGTGAAGACAAGTATTTATTTATTATACATTTATTATAGAAAGCATAGAGACTCAAATAATACCAAGTAAAAGTATTGGAAACAAATGGTTACATATAAAACAAAATAATAAGAAGCATTCTAGAGCCTAGTGTTATACCCTTGTAGCCCCCTTCCTAAATCTGTCACACTAGACATAATTAACAAGACTTTCCCATCTCTTGTAGAATATTATTCTTCCAAAATCCTTACAGTGTTTTACAGGCAGGCTGACGGTGATCCTCCTTTTATAAGACAAACACTGTTAGCTTGCTTTCTTGCTGAAGGATTCTGTGTTTCGCTGTACCCCCCAGATATACCCTAACAATTCATTGTCTTTAGTCATAAACAGGACACCCTCTGCTGTTTGTGTTAGCCTGTGAATTTCCTTTCTTGCAGATTTCACAATCTTTTCTCTTGTCTGTGGCTCATTATGCAAGTAGGCCTACACCATGAGACCAACAATTCATACATGACCAGACAGAAAATAAACATCTGTTACTTCTTGCCTGAAAGGAACATATCTGAAACACATCACCTCTTGGGGACCTGCCTTAACTTTAAGATTTTAAGAACATAATTTTCCATACAGATACATAACTCCTTAAATATTATGTGCACATAGATTTCCCCATGATTATGATGACCAGTGGGCTACTAGTTCTCGGAAGAGATCTCACATGCCCTCCTTCGGTGAACCATGACTATAGCTGGGGACCCCTATAAAACCCTATGCATTCCCAGTGTTACCCTGAAATTTAGGCTTTGGGGCACCCCTAGAATAACCTGCCTATTGCCCTCTTAATCTGCTCCCTGGAGAACCACACCTCAGGAAGTAGTCAAGAAAACATTTCAAGGACACGGATATTACCTTCCAATAAAGTGAATGACACAGGCAGTATTCTTTCCAAAACAAAGTATCATTTATTAATGTAACTAATAATCCCTGCTACAATGGAATCTAACCATAGAAATTAGACTCAAATTCCTCATTGCAAGTTAAAGAGCATCTGAACTACAATAGCATCCAATTGAAATGATTCCAAGTGGAAGCAGTTTGCTACAGATGGCCAGTCTGCAATGAATTACTGACAGCAGTTCTTAAACTAAAGTATACATTTTACATAGGTAAATTTAAATTAACACACACAGACACACACATTTCATGCTTACGCATCCTAATACTATACTATATGCTAAACTATAGTTTTAAAAAAACTAACAAGCTTACACTGTTGATTCTGCTGTGTTGTTTACTGTAGCTGCTGATTGCTGCTACTGCTATAGCTACTTAGCGATTGTTGCCTGTTGGTCCACTCACTCTCAGCAGCTTCTCTTGCTCTGCTACTGTTGCAGCTTTGCATCTGTTCTTTTCTTTTCTCCAGCAGCCACTCTTCTAACTCCTTTCCAGCAGCTCTTTTCGCTGGCACCTAACTGACCTCTGCCTGCTGATTGTCTGCCTTTTATACTGTCCTAGCTTTCAGGTCTTTGTCTGGGCATGTTTGCTACTGCCAGCAAAAGCAGCCCCACACTAGCCCAGACTGGAGCTGTTTGACTGTTATCTCCTTGGCTTCCTGCCAACACCCTTTCACCTAATTTTGTACAGCACATACTCATTGTCAAGCATTTTTTCATTCTGCACATGCTCACTGCTGTTGTTTACATCAGAGTTATGACCTTGCCCTACTCTGCTTTTTGCCAAGATGCCATCTTAGAAATCCTTGGCTCTCTGCCAATTAACTGATTTTTTTTCACCCTACTTTTTGTACGGGACATGCTCAGCCCAGGAATCTCTCAGCTCTGGTCATGCGACCTACAATATCCAATGGTAAGTGACCTGCAGCTGAGTTAGTGAAGTGACTCCTGCTTATTCAAGAGGGAAGCCAGAGACAGAAAATGGAGTCTGAGGGAGTCCAGGGATTTTCTCTGGTATCACCAGCAGGGCTGGCACCAAGAGGTCATACGATTATTTGTTTCAAGTTCTCTTAGTTGTGGTTGATTGTTCTTCATAAAGCTACAAAAACTATTCCACTAATTTTATGTGGATTAATAGCCACATAAAATTAAATCGCATTTAATCACAGAAGAGAAAGGACATGGAAAGATTAGCTTTGCCTTGCTTTTGATATTACTGTTTAGCAACCCCCCCCCCTTTTTTTTTGGCATCAGGCTAGTCTTCAACAGCACAGGTTGAAAAATGGTCTAATCATTATGTAAATCTGAAATATTCCCCATTATTTCCAAGGCATAATATATCCAGTTATTTCTCTGATAACCTATTTTCCTCAGATGCTTTGGCTCTTTCAGTTGTTTTTGCTACTATTACTTATTATTTATCATTTTTGAACAAACAAGAATGCCTGGCACATCTCAGAAACAAGACACTGAGTCATTTTTACAACAATTTTAGCCCTCTCTTCTGTTTGTAAATTATCTGTAAAGTTTGTTTACTAGTTGCACTTGTTCAATAGTTTTTGCAAACAAATGTTAGCATAAAATGTACTCTGACTACTCGCTGTTCCAGAAATATGTCTCCATTTCTTCATTGTGTGACCTAAGCATTATAAACAGAAGGCATCTCCTTTTCTGTTTGCATTATTGTTTGCATTGCTGTTAGTTCTGTTACATTCATAACAGACTGCATCAGATGTGCAACTATTAAATGGCCATGAGATCATGTCAAGTGTGAATGTTCTTAAAAGTAAAACCAGCTTGTATTTATTGTAATTTTAGTTTCCATTAACATTATTGAAGGAGAAGAGCCATACTCACCTCATTGTTCACAAATAAGTGTGTAAGAAGGGATTCAAGTCTTGATTAAATAAGTGAATCAACACATTTCATTCTCATAAATATCCATGGATACTTTTGTTTATAATTGCTCTAGTTAACTAGAATTTTAAAATATTGGATTCCCATCCTTCCTTTGCAAACCTTGAGAAAGCAAATCTTGCTCACAAAGCTTTGGTGGATTAGATATTATGATGTACCCATTTCAGCTGAATTAGGCTCCAGATGGGAGTGGGGAGAGAGAGAGACTCCACAAAATGCCTTTTAACCTAGAGAACGGGGCACTAGGCTAGAAGCCAAGAGACTATGAATTCCAGTTCTGAATTCCAGAATTCAGCTCACCTACCACTTCCCTTCCCAAAGCCAGGAATAGAATCCAGGATTCCTAATCCCCAGCATTTTATTTCTATCTAGCAAATAGTTGTGTAACTCACTGGCAAAGTGTGACTCGACTATGGAGATGATGACAGTTATTCCTTTAGCTCAAGCAGTGCTTTGTGCTGGAGAACAGAAGATCCAGGTTTCAAACACTTGTTGACAAGCTACGTGGAGGGACCTGATGATTTAAACACGATAGAACTTTCTTCCAGTTTTCTTAATTTAAAAATGATTTATTTAATTCACATAGTGATCAAATATCCTTAAAAACAAGTTTTATAATTAAAATCATTATAATCGCTCAGTCATGGTGTGACACACCATACAATAGTAGTGTTCCTCATTATGGTCATTTATCACACGTTTTGATTGCTGTATTTCTCATTAGCAAGTTTGAATGTTGAGAGATATGAAAGGACATCTGCATAGAGGCTATTGCTCCATTAACACACACCCTTCCTCTGCACAATCAAATCTTTATTAGTTTGCTTATTGCAATGTCTCCCCGACAAGGACAACTGACAAAGTATGCGCAAAAAGAAGAACAGGAGTACTTGTGGCACCTTAGAGACTAACAAATTTATTAGAGCATAAGCTTTCGTGGACTACAGCCCACTTCTTCGGATGCATATAGAATGGAACATATAATGAGGAGATATATATACACACATACAGAGAGCATAAACAGGTGGGAGTTGTCTTACCAACTCTGAGAGGCCAATTAATTAAGAGAAAAAAAAAAAAACTTTTGAAGTGATAATCAAGCTAGCCGAGTACAGACAGTGTGATAAGAAGTGTGAGAGTACTTACAAGGGGAGATAGAGTCAACGTTTGTAATGGCTCAGCCATTCCCAGTCCTTATTCAAACCGGAGTTGATTGTGTCTAGTTTGCATATCAATTCTAGCTCTGCAGTCTCTCTTTGGAGTCTGTTTTTGAAGTTTTTCTGTTGTAATATAGCCACCCGCAGGTCTGTCACTGAATGACCAGACAGGTTAAAGTGTTCTCCCACTGGTTTTTGAGTATTTTGATTCCTGATGTCAGATTTGTGTCCATTAATTCTTTTGCGTAGAGACTGTCCGGTTTGGCCAATGTACATGGCAGTGGGGCATTGCTGGCACATGATGGCATATATCACATTGGTAGATGTGCAGGTGAACGAGCCCCTGATGGTATGGCTGATGTGATTAGGTCCTATGATGATGTCACTTGAATAGATATGTGGACAGAGTTGGCATCGGGGTTTGTTACAAGGATAGGTTCCTGGGTTAGTGGTTTTGTTCAGTGATGTGTGGTTGCTGGTGAGTATTTGCTTTAGGTTGGGGGGTTGTCTGTAAGCGAGGACAGGTCTGTCTCCCAAGATCTCTCCAAAGAGAGACTGCAGAGCTAGAATTGATATGCAAACTAGACACAATCAACTCCGGTTTGAATAAGGACTGGGAATGGCTGAGCCATTACAAACGTTGACTCTATCTCCCCTTGTAAGTACTCTCACACTTCTTATCACACTGTCTGTACTCGGCTAGCTTGATTATCACTTCAAAAGTTTTTTTTTCTCTTAATTAATTGGCCTCTCAGAGTTGGTAAGACAACTCCCACCTGTTTATGCTCTCTGTATGTGTGTATATATATCTCCTCATTATATCTTCCATTCTATATGCATCCGAAGAAGTGGGCTGTAGTCCACGAAAGCTTATGCTCTAATAAATTTGTTAGTCTCTAAGGTGCCACAAGTACTCCTGTTCTTCTTTTTGCGGATACAGACTAACACGGCTGTTACTCTGAAACTTGACAAAGTATGAACATTATTTTGCTTTTTTCCAGGGTGGTGTGTGATTTTTAAATCTCGTTCACCTCATTTTTTAAACTACCTGGACAATTGTCCATTGGCATTTTTGAATCTAAAGAGCCATTGTTCGGATGTATGATATATTCTGAGCACAGTTATCTCCATGCAAATAATTGTAAAAAATGTTTAATAGCTTTAATTATTACCCAAAAATGGTGCAATAATTTCTCCTGGCAGAATTCAGATTTTAGTTGTAATATGCCACCATCATTTCCAGGTCTTATTCTTTACACAAAAGTGCTCCCAGTAAGCACTTGCATCTGTATTTAATATGACAAGGGATTTGAAACAAGAGTGAGCCAACAACGGAGTAAAATTAATGTGCTAATGCCAAGTCCCGCTCTTGTGACCACTCCATTTTCTTTTACCATTTAATTTTTGCAGTTGCTTAGTTTTATCTGCAAGCCTCTAAATGACTCAAAAAATAGAAGAGCCCTAGAAAACTTTATATGCATCTATGTTTGCTTTTTGGGATCAAATAATGGCACAAATGTTCAGAGCATCCACAACAGGTTCATCCAACATAATTCGGTGTTGGACTTCCACAAAGGTATGGTAAGACATAAAGTGACAACACTTCTCTGGTAGAGCTGAAGCAACAGAAAACATCTGGGATTTAGGCAGATGGTTCACCCATCTTGTCTATGGCTGAGGTGCAATGTAATAGGAAGTTCATTTGAATTTGGGTATAAAATCTTCGTTCATAAAGTCTTTAATTGACTCACCTTGCTAAGATGCTCGTTCTGTGATAGTTACTGAAAAACATTGTAATGGATGATATCTTTCTAGCTTAAATAGGACTTTAAGAAATAAAATTGGGCTTCATAACTTACCACTTCTACCACAAAACATTTGGGTGAAATCATAGCCTGCTGAAGTCATTGAGAATTTGGCATTGACGTCACTGGGGGCCAGGATATCCTCTCTAGTGTTTATTTGAATTTTTAACTACTTCATATTCCTTCTGCCCCAAGACTATTTCTGACATTTCAAGCTTTGGAGCAGCTGCAAATAATCCTTTATTTGTTTCTTTTAAAAATAAATACACATACCACCACCACCTTTGTGTGTGAGAGAGAGATACTAATACTAATGTGATAAACTAAAGTGCCATATGACAAATTAAATTTATAACAGTTTGCCTAAGTGTGCACATCACCCTCTAGTGACTAGTTCACATATGGCTTAAAGCCTACTACTGCTGCCAGCTAAAAGGATTTATTTATTTTGCTTCTGTAGTAAGGGTCTGCACTTTTGCTGCTGAAGGTTTTGAGTGCTGACAACATGTAGTGAGATTATTCTGCATTCACCACGCACCTTACATTGCCTCACTTGCAAGTTGCTCATTAATCCATCCCTCCCAGGACTATTTTGGATATTCCAAATATCATGAACCACTTCAAAACATTGTCACTAAAAAAGAGATCTGCTAAATTTTTTATCTTCTTCCCCTCAGAATCCATCTTCTGCACCACAATTACACTGGGGTGAGGTACTGCAGAGAAAATATTCATCCTGATTTTTTGACAGGTTTAGGACCCATCAGGACTAGCCCTGGCAGTTTTATAGCATGTGTAAATGACAATTCTTAGATTCCTCCACAAGACATCAAGAAACCATCACATAATTTTCAGTTGTTTCTTATTTTATTTCTTTACATTTCCTTTAGTTTAGTGTTACATAACATAGGTCTTCTAAAATTCCCTTGAAAATCCATAATCTCCCATTGATACTCTAGTTTTAAAGTTTGTAGTTAAAAATTGATAGAAAGCTTTCCTCTTCAGATGAAGGCTAGACTAAATGTTACCAATTCAAAAAACAATACGAAAAATTCCTTCGCCTACTTGAAAATAGGATAAATAAGAAAGTCTCAAAGATACCAAGGTATCCCTTTATGTTAAGGTGTGATCAAAACAGATTTAATTAATGAGTATGCAATAAGAGACACTACATTCCTGGCAATGGTATAATAAATGACAAATCATTATTAATATGTTTGGTATTTATTTAGGGCCTGATTGAAAGTCCATTGATGTCAACAGGAATCAGATCAGGCCCTGACTGGATTGTTTTCACAGATATGGAATGGATCTTCAGGAGCTGTTCCTGACATCACAAGCTCCAGAAGTGGCACTTATAAATCATTTATGCTATGCTAGATAAATGAAGCTTTAACACTTTCAAAGCCCTTGTAACATGTAGTATCATATCTTTCTTATTGCTGCACTTGAGTTCCTCTTTGGTGAAATACATGCTGTAAGTTTTAGAACCAAGGCTTCAACATAAAAGATGCTAATTACTGTGGTGAGTCCAGAAGATGAAAGGAACATTTTTGAAGCTGAATTTTTAAAATGAGAATATATCTTATCTTCTGCCCACTAGGTATGTCTGTGACTGAATTTATGGGATAGGCCTACACTTACTACACATCCAACTAGCATGCATATAAATAACAGTGTAGACAGCGAGGCACTACTCAGGCGAGTAGGATAGAGAGATGTCAGAACCTAGGGTATATCCCCTACGTGGCTCTGTACATGCCGAAGCAATCACTTTCACATCTACACTGCTATTTTTACCAATGTAGAATTCTGCTGCCTTCCCATTGCTAGAGCTATGCCCTGCTGCCTCCCCCTGCCACAGCCTGCCACTATCCCGAGTAGCTGCAGTGAGCCTGGATACAGCCTGCCTTTCACTATGCCATGTAGCTATACGTACCCTACAAGCCACTGCAAGTATAGACAAGTCCATGAAGTAACATGGGATGTCTCCCTCCTTTACTCCCACCCTACTGCAGTTCTTCCTTTTCCCACTTTTCAGCTTTAGTTATCATTGTTCTTATCTTTTCCTTAAAACCTTCTCTCCTTTTATCCTTTATTTCTTTTTTAATTAGAACTATTTTCTGAGCTTGACAGATGCCAACAATAGAGTGAGTACTAGGAAATGTATTGATCCGAGACCCCATGCCTACGGCTACAAGGCCTCACAGACTTGGACTACAAGCCCGTTCAGGGGAATGAGAAGGTGTAAGAAAATTCTTTGTACCCTGCAAAGGATATCAGGAGGACTTTGAGTCAGTGAATGCAGGAGGAAGCAAACACACAGTTCTTGCCTAACAAGCAGGTTGGTGGGGCATGTGCAGATTCTGCCACCCTTCCTGAGACTGAGTAGAGTAGTAGTTTTTCACGAGTAGTCCTGTGAACTTCAATGGAGTGTAAAAGTACTGCTCAACCTAAGCCTAAGCCTATAGCAAGGTGGTCTGTGCGGGTCCTATAGAATCTCAGGCCTGGTCTACACTAGGCGTTTATGTCGAAGTTAGCGCCGTTACATCGAATTAACCCTGCACCCGTCCACACCGCGAAGGTATTTAGTTCGACATAGAGGTCAATTTAATTCGACTTCTGTACTCCTCCCCGACGAGGGGAGTAGCGCTAAATTCGACATGGCCATGTCGAATTAGGCTAGGTGTGGATGGAAATCGACGCTAATAGCTCCAGGAGCTATCCCACAGTGCACCACTCTGTTGACGCTCTGGACAGCAGTAAGAGCTCGGATGTTCTGAACTGCCACACAGGAAAAGCCCCGGGAAAATTTGAATTTGAATTCCTTTTCCTGTCTGGCCAGTTTGAATCTCATTTCCTGTCTGGACATCGTGGCGAGCTCAGCAGCACTGGCAACGATGCAGAGCTCTCCAGCACTGATGGCAGTGCAATCTCAGAATAGAAAGAGGGCCCCAGCATGGACTGATCGGGAAGTCTTGGATCTCATCGCTGTGTGGGGCGATGAGTCCGTGCTTTCCGAGCTGCGATCCAAAAGACGGAATGCAAAGATCTATGAGAAGATCTCTAAAGACATGGCAGAGAGAGGATACAGCCGGGATGTAACGCAGTGCCGCGTGAAAATCAAGGAGCTGAGGCAAGGCTACCAGAAGACCAAAGAGGCAAACGGACGCTCCGGATCCCATCCCCAGACATCCCGTTTCTACGAGGCACTGCATTCCATCCTCGGTGCGGCCGCCACCACTACCCCACCACTGACTGTGGACTCTGAGGATTGGATAGTGTCCACGGCCGGATCCTCGCACATGTTACCGGACGGGGAAGATGAGGAAGGAGATGAGGAGGACGAGGCAGTCGACAGCGCTCACAACGCTGATTTCCCCGACAGCCAGGATCTCTTCATCACCCTTACAGAGATCCCCTACCAACCCTCCCCAGCCGTTACCCCAGACACAGAATCTGGTGAAGGATCATCCAGTAAGTGTTGTAAACATCTAAACATTTATTTGTAACAGAACATGATTATTAACAATTTAAAAAATGGGTTTCTCATAATTAGTTTGATTAACTTAACGGTTCAGTCATGGGCAGTGCAACTATT
>NC_048299.1:212648045-212651409 GCF_013100865.1 Trachemys scripta elegans
AGAACATGATTATTAACAATTTAAAAAATGGGTTTCTCATGATTAGTTTGATTAACTTAACGGTTCAGTCATGGGCAGTGCAACTATTTGAAAAAAATCTAGCAATGTCCGGTTTTGCATGATTGTCCTGCCCAAGCCGCTCTACTGTTTAGTCCCTGCTACTGCAGCTACAGTAAGATGCGGTCTATATGTCCGGGGATGGAGCAGAAATCCTCCTGGGACATCTCAAGGAAGCTCTCCTGCAGGTAATTTGAAATCCGCTGCATTAGGTTCTTGGGGAGAGCGGCCTTATTGGGTCCTCCGTAGTAGGACACGTTGCCGCGCCACGAGACTAGCAAGTACTCTGGAATCATTGCTTGGCACAGCATGGCGGCATACGGCCCTGGTCTTTGAAGGCTTTCCCGGAGCATTCTCTGTCTGTCGCTCTCAGAGATCCTCATGAGGGTGATGTCGCTCATGATGACCTGCTTTGAATGAGGTAGGGGAATGTTAGTGTTGGGACTGCTTTACCGTTCCTTTACAGAACTGTAACCGCTGGTTTGCAGCCACGCGGTGGAGGCGGGAGAGGGTCAGCCGAAAGGGATCGTTCCCGGGCACAGCAGACCCAGTGGCGGGAGAACTTGTCCCAAATGCACCAAGCCAACATGGATCGGGAGGAGAGGTGGCGTCAGGAAGACCAGCAGGCGACTCAAACCCTGCTTGGACTACTGAGGGAGCAAACGGACACGCTCCGGCGCCTTGTGGATGTTCTGCAGGAACGGAGGCAGGAGGACAGAGCCCCGCTGCAGTCCATCTCTAACCGCCCTCCCCCGCCACCAAGTCCCATACTCCCTTCACCCAAAGTGCACAGAAGGAGAGGCGGCAGAGTCCCTGCTAACTCTCACTCCACCCCTGCAGAGAGCTCGAGCAGCAGAAGGCTCTCATTCCCCAAAGTTTGACAAGTTCTTTCCTTCCCGCCTGACACAAGCCCCCGTCCAAGTTTCACTTCCCAGTCCCATGTGTAGTTGATAATAAAAAATATGTTTCTGTTAACTACTGTTTCCATCATGTTCTTTTGGAGGAGGGGGGGGAAAGGGGGTTGGTAATTGGACAGGACAGTCACCTTTGGCAGGGTACATAGTAGGGGGCAGGCACAGCAGCAGGGCACATACATAGTGCAGTGATGCAGTGACTACTTACCCTGGTTAGTCTGGGAGGTTCTTTTCATGTTATGTGGTGGGGGGTGGGTTGCTCTGTGACTTTGTGTCAGGGGAGGGCAGTTAGAGATCTTAAGCGGCGGTCCTTAGGCAGGATCACAGAGCCACACAGCAGGGGATCTGTAACCGTCCCACCCCTGCCACAAACTCACATAGACCCCCCATACACACAGTCCGTATCAGGAGGGGTGACAGGCTCCGTTGAAAGAACCATCCCACCGCAGCGGAGCCTGTCAGTCCTTGAGTTTAGAAGCTGCATTCGCGCGACTACACTACACCCGCTCCGCACCACAGTCTGCGTCCCAGTTTTAAAAAATTCCCGCGAAAACAGTATTAAAGAAAACGGTGTGCTTTAACAAAGTAGAACTATTTTTATTTTGAAACGTGTGTTGGAAGTGGGGTGAAGGCTTCTCTGTACACAAAATTAGAAAGTCACAGGTTACCCTGCTCACTCAGGAACTTTGCTTTCAAAGCCTCCCGGATGCACAGCGCTTCCCGCTGGTCTCTTCTAATCGCCCGGTTGTCTGGCTGTGAGTAATCAGCAGCCAGGCTAATTTCCTCAACCTCCCACCCCGCCATAAAGGTCTCCCCCTTGCTCTCACAGAGATTGTGGAGCACACAGCAAGCTGCTATAACAATGGGGATATTGGTTTCGCTGAGATCACAGCGAGTCAGCAAGCTTCTCCATCTCCCCTTGAGACGTCCAAAAGCACACTCCACCACCATTCTGCACTTGCTCAGCCGGTAGTTGAAGAGTTCTTTTTCAGTGTCCAGGGCACCTGTATAGGGCTTCATGAGCCAGGGCATTAGCGGGTAGGCTGGGTCCCCGAGGATGACTATAGGCATCTCCACATCCCCAACAGTTATTTTGTGGTCCGGGAAGTAAATACCTTGCTGCAGCCGTCTAAACAGACCAGAGTTCCTGAAAACACGAGCGTCATGAACCTTGCCCGGCCATCCGACATTGATGTTGGTAAAACGTCCCCTGTGGTCCACCAGTGCTTGCAGCACCATGGAAAAGTAGCCCTTTCTGTTAATGTACTGGCTGGCCTGGTGGTCCGGTGCCAGGATAGGGATGTGAGTTCCATCTATGGCCCCACCGCAGTTTGGGAATCCCATCGCTGCGAAGCCATCTATGATCGCCTCCAAGTTTCCCAGGGTCACTACCTTTGGCAGCAGTACATCAACGATTGCCTTGGCTACTTGCATCACAACAACCCCCACGGTAGATTTGCCCACCCCAAACTGGCTCGCGACTGACCGGTAGCTGTCAGGCGTTGCAAGCTTCCAGAGGGCTATGGCCACTCACTTCTGGACAGTCAGGGCTGCTCGCATCCGGGTGTCATTGCGCTTCAGGGCAGGGGACAGCAACTCACAAAGTTCAAGGAAAGTTCCCTTCCGCATGCGGAAGTTTCGCAGCCACTGTGATTCATCCCAGACCTGCAGCACTATGCGGTCCCACCACTCAGTGCTTGTTTCCCGTGCCCAGAATCGCCGTTTCACAGCATCAACATGACCCATTGCCACCGTGATGTCCTCGGCGCTGGGTCCCCTGCTTTCTGAGAGGTCTGTGCTACTCTCAGACTTCAGGCCATCACCGCGTTGACGTAGCCTCCTCGCCTGACTTTTCTGCATCTGCCTCAGGGCAACCTGTATGATAAGCTGCGAGGCGTTGAGAGCGGCCACAACTGCAGCGATGGTTGCAGTGGGCTCCATGCTCACAGTGCTGTGGCGTCCGCGCTGTCAATGACTTGAAAAGTGCGCGAAATGATTTCCCGCCGGCGCTTTCAGGGAGGGAGGGAGGGCGGGAGTGATGGACGGATGACGACAGTTACCCAAAAGCACCCTGGCCCCTTTTTTTTTTACCCAGAAGGCATTTGCGGCTCCACCCAGAATTCCAATGGGCGGCGGGGACTCCGGGAACTGTGGGATAGCTGCCCTCAGTGCACCGCTTCCAATGTCGACGCTTTCCCCGTTAGTGTGGACTCACAAAGTCGAATTACTGTCCTTAGTGTGGACACACACGTTCGACTTTGCAATATCGATTCCAAATATTCGATTTAAGTAAAATCGAACTACTCTCGTAGTGTAGACAAGGCCCTAGTGAAAAAGGTTTTCCTAATATCCAACCTAAACCTCCCCCACTGCAACTTAAGACCATTATTCCT